>NW_008615003.1:722-1436 GCF_000691845.1 Merops nubicus | reverse complement strand
TCCCGGTGACACCGCGGGTGACGGTGACACCGGAGCTCTCCCGGTGACCCCGGGGCTCCCAGTGACGTGGGGGTTGTGGTGACACCGGGGCTCCCGGTGACACCGTGGCCGGCGGGGACCGTCGGGGTCCCGCGGTGACACCCGCTGGGGACAGTCGTGGTTGTCACCAATCGGGCGTCACCGCGGCGCGGTGTCGGGAACCGTCAGGGTGTCGCCACCTCCCGGTGTTGGGGACGGTTGTGGTGTCACCATGTCCCGGTGTTGGCACCGTCGCGGTGTCACCGTGTCGGGTGTTGGCACCATGGTGGTGTCACCGTGTTGGGGCCGTTGTAGTGTCACCACGTCCGGGTGTTGGGACTATCACGGTGTCACCGTGTCGGGTGTTTGGACCATGGTGGTGTCACCACGTCCGGGTGTTGGCGCCGTCGTGGCGGTGCCACGTCTGGGTGTTGGGACTGTCACGGTGTCACCGTGTTGGGATCACGGTGGTGTCACCGCGTCGGGTGTCGGCACCATCGTGGTGTCACCGTGTCGGGGCTGTCGTTGGGATTGTCGCGGTGTCCCCACGTCGGGTGTTGGGACCAGCGTGGTGTCACCGTGTCAGGTGTTGGCACCATCATTTTGTCACCACGTCCCGGTGTTGGGACCATCGTGGTGTCACCGTGTCGGGTGTTGGGACCATCGTGGTGTCACCACCTCCAGGTGGTGGGATCG
>NW_008615003.1:0-588 GCF_000691845.1 Merops nubicus | reverse complement strand
ACCATTGTAGTGTCACCACCTCCAAGTATTGGCACCATCGTGGTGTCCCCGTGTCAGGTGTTGGCACCATTGTAGTGTCACCACCTCCAGGTGTTGGCACCATTTTGGTGTCACCATGTTGGCACCGTGGCGGTGTCCCCATGTCAGGTGTTGGCACCATCATGGTGTCCCCGTGTCGAGTGTTGGCACCATCACGGTGTCACCCCCTCCCGGTGTTGGGACCATCTTGGTGTCCCTGTGTTGGGTGTTGGCACCATCGAGGTGTCACCGTGTCGGGATTGTCGCAGTGTCCCCATGTCAGGTGTTGGCACCATCACGGTGTCCCTACCTCCAGGTGTTGGCCCCATTTTGGTGTCACCGTGTCGGCACCGTGGCGGTGTCCCCATGTCAGGTGTTGACACCATCACGGTGTCACCACGTCCAGGTGTTGGGACGTGGGGTCCCCGTGTCGGGTGGTGGCACCATCACGGGGTCACCCCCTCCCGGTGTTGGCACCATCATGGTGTCCCCGTGTCGGTGTCCCCGTGTTGGCTGTTGGCACCATTTTGGTGTCACCGTGGCGGCACCGTGGCGGTGTCCCCGTGTCGG
>NW_008615002.1:0-1393 GCF_000691845.1 Merops nubicus | reverse complement strand
ACATATATATATAAATATATATATAAAGTGTCTGCACAGTCAGATCCTCCTCTGGTGCAAATGGGTGCCACTCCACCAGCTCCAGAGGCTCTGAATTTACCTCAGCTGGGAATCTGGCCCTTAAAACTCTCTGTGGCTCATCCCAGCCCGATGCACAGGGTGCTCAGAAGGATCAGAGGCAGTTGCTGCCTGTGGAAGGGAAGGTGTGTGTCCTCTCCCACCTCCCCCCTGCTCCTGGGGCTGAGCCAAGCCCACCTGCAGCCCCGTACCAGGCTCCCTGCACCCCCTCAGCATCACCTTCCACATTGGCACAACTCCCAGCAGCCAAGGAGCTCTGCATGGGGCAGTGGAAGAAGTCAAGGCCTGGGGAAGGTGACCTCAGGAAGAGGTGGCTCCTGTCCGTGTGGAGACCTGGCAGCAGGGCCAGCAGGTACCAGATGCAGCCCAGCCCGTTGGTTTGCACTGAAAATAAACCCCACACTGGGAGCAAACTCAGGATGGGGGAGCCAGGAGCTAAACTTACACTGGTTCTGAAGCCCAGCAGCAGCCTGCTTTGACCTGGAGCCATGGCAAATGGGGCTGAACCAGCTCCTGAGCAGACCCGGGTGGGGAGAAGCAAGGCAGCAGGTTGGGGGCTTTGAGGGGACCTGGCAGCACCACTGGCTGGTGAGGGGCTGGGGGCACACGGGGGGACCCCGCTCCCAGGCATGGACATCCTGGAAGGGGCACCTAGGAGGTGGTGTGGGTTTGATGCCAGACAGGACAGCCAGGCTGCAGGGAGCAGGATGGGGCAGGGCCATGCCCAGGAGGGACAGGACAGACCTTGGTGGAGGCTGTTAGTGCAGGGGACACCCCAGGCACCTCCTCTCTGGAGTGGGTCACATCTTCATGGACTTCACCTGAGCCAGGTGGGCTTGTCCAGAGCTGGGCTGCTGCTTGGGCACAGGGCTGGGGACTCTGCCACATCCTCAGGCTCAGCACAGCACCCCGACCAGGCTGCACCAGCACCAGCTCCACGTTTCCACCGTGAAATACCTGCAAAGAACAGAACAGCAGGTGAATCAGTTCCCAAATCTGAGTTCCCCAAACGCAGCTAGCTCCCTTTGCTGCCCGAGCCCAGGCCCTGGGAATCCAGGGGGGCAGCTGCCCCATGCCCACAGGAGGGAGGGGGAAAGGATGGGGAAAAGCCTCTGGTCCTACCGGGCAGGACACGGGGAACGGGAGCCGCGGCCGCAGGGGGGCAGCGAGGCCGCCCCGGAGCATCCTCCCTAAATCCCTCTCCAGGACAGGGTGCGGCCCATCAGCCCAATTAGCGCCTTAACCCCTTCCTGCCTGCAGCCAGGACGGGCCGGGGGGATGCCCAGGGCTCCGAATCCTGGGGGGAAAGAGGCGG
>NW_008615001.1:0-8998 GCF_000691845.1 Merops nubicus | reverse complement strand
CACTAGCTATTATGAAAAAAAAAAAAACAAAACTATATCCCAGCCAAAATCAGCACCATTTTAATCATGTTTAGACAATCAAATAAATGTTTGGAAGAAAGGGTTTCACAAGAGATGAAGCAGCCAGGAAAAAAAAAAAAAAAGATTAGAATAATGGGTGTAGGTGCTGACCCTTGAAATAACTCACTGGCCTTGATTTAGTTATTTAAATTTAGATTTCTGCTGGGTTTTAAGATATCCTGCAGTATCCAAGACCAAAGCTGGAAGATGTGAGGAAGCTGGGGGACCCATATTCTTCTGGACTGATAAGCAGATAAGAGGAAATACCCTAAGACATCTATGCCTAGATCCACCTGTTTGAACAACTAAATGTAGTCTTCTACTGTCAAAGACCAAATATCCATGCATCACATGAGCTTACGGTAACTGGCAACTGTCTGGGCTGCCGTTCTATGCAAAAACAGGAGTGAAAACCTATTAAGTTTTCTCAGAGCAGATGAGAATATTGTTCTGTAATATTTATGTGTAAAAATGCACATTTCTAGAAGGTTTGACACATCTTCTACAATTAAAGGATGTGCAGAGTTGATCAGGATTTAGGTGTTATACTTTAGGTATGAGACAGACTTACCATGTTCACTATACAAACCTTTTAATGTGTGTAATCTATTTTTATTGAAAACTCAAAGCAATTTGGCATCTTGACTGTTTTGGGTTTTTTTTTAAGAGTAAATAAAAAGAAAAAAAACAAACCACCAAATCAACACACCTAGACCTGTACCTTTATAATACAGAAGTAGAGCCATTGCAGTCAGCAATGTCTATAATTAATCTGATATATTGCCTACAACTAATACTGTCTTTCAGTTAGAAGTCTTTCCTTTGTTATCATTAATGATATCAGGTTTAGGTTTTTTTCTCTTGTTGTTCTGGTTTTTTTGTTCCCCTTTTTGAGATTTTGCACAAATAATTATAAAAATTTTGTTCGTACCTCTAAGTAAAAACATTTAATTAAGCAAATATAGAATCTCAGTTACATGGAGCTTGGCATCTGGTAGGAAGTTCCCCAGCATCAGCACTTTGCTGATGTGTAATTGACTGATATGAAACCATTTCACTGAAGACTGTACCAACATGTGCTTTCTAATTTTAGCAGTTAATTTAGCCATCTTAACATAGTTTTAGTTTGCTTTTTAATACAACAATGGCATTATTCTTTATTGCATAGGTAGCAGAACCAAGGAACATTTATAGCTAGATAAAGCTAAGTAGTCAACTTCAATACTATCAGAAGGAATATTTTGATAAGACATTAGAAAAAAATCTAGATTACTCATGCACATTTTATTCTATGAAACAGTAAAATCAATTCTCTTCTTTAAAAATTATTTTAAGGATTTTTTTTTTATTAAATGGCAGTATAAATTAATTTTTTTCATAATCTGAATTGAGACCATATGTGAAGTGAAGATACATGCTGAAGAAATCCATCTGTCCCAGTTATGTCTAATCCGTCACTAAATCTTGCTGGCTATATTATAATTGCACATCAATCAGTGTGAGGCATACAAATATTCGTTACACCAAAATGAACAACATTAGTCATTTGCAAGGAAGTGAAATCTGAGTATGCACTTTCTCAGGATGGCAACACTTTTAAATTGTTACTCAAGTAAGATTTTTTTAAAAGTGACCATGGAAGGTTAATCATTTTGAGAGCAAGGAAGAGATGAGAGAGAGTGTGAGATCTAAAACAGAATAAAGAAGATATGTGAGAAAGCAGAAACAAGAATGATCTGTAAACTGAAAGAAAAATGGTAGATAAAACCCACTTTTGTACCAGAAAAGGAAGATACAACCTACATTAGAGGCTCTTTACAAAGAAGCTTCAGTGGGACTTTTCCTGCCGTACATACAGACACTAGAAATAAACTGTGACAGACTGTGTGGTGATCAACTGACTAGGCAAGAACTGTTTTCATATCTTTTCGTCTTCCTCTGTGAAACGGTGAAGTTGTGGTTGTGAACTGCAGCATATAACCTGTAGGGTTGTGCAAGCTCTCCAGAGTACAAAAGTAGTCAGTAAAAAAAGGTTGCAAGAAGTTAACTGCCACACAGGAATTTTGTTAAAGAAAGCAGTTTGTTAGCAAAGCAAAAGCCTTAGAGAAACCTGCAGTTCAGGGTCTTTTGAGATATGCATGAGAAGTACAAAGACCGAGTAAGGCACTAAAGTGGAGCAGAAAGTCCCTACTGAAGCTGAGTGGCTGCCACTGTCACTGCTCACGGCTGAAAGGGTTGAACCTAACTGAGCTTTCAGCAGGTTTGGTGAAGTTTAAAAAAAACTAAGTTTGCACAGAAAGAACATACAAAGGTCTCATCCAGTTAAGGAAAAGGTGAAGTTCAGTGTGAGGGGAATGTGGAAGATTAGTGAGTGGTGATGTAGCAGACTTTCGGAGGGGAAAAAAGGCTATTAAAGGAATAGAGGTAGAAAAGGGCTAGAATTGCTACTAAAATGGAGGGCGTGTGCTCTGCAAAGTCTGAAAACTGTTTTCTTAAGGACAGAGAGAACAGTAAGACAGAGCTTTCGGAGACTAGTAATGGGAAAGGACTCTTTTGACTAGAGACTTCTAACTTACTACCAGTCATCCAAAAGAGCTGCAAGAACTGTTATGAATGTTATGCCTTGTTACAATATAAAACAAAAAATAAACCAAAATAGACCCCTGTTAATAAATTACAAGAGAATACAGTAATAGGAAAAGAAACTAGATTGATCATTGGTAGTAAAAAGATTATAATGAGAACAATAGTCAAAATTACTGATATTGTTAAAGATATGCTTACTTTACAAAATTTGATGAAAGATCAATATTTGAACTGTCTGTAGAGCAATACAAACAGCACAAGCTTATGCAATGTTTGTATAATAATACAAAAAGCACAGAGGCATAGAGGTTTGATGAAGTACCGATATTGATGTGAATATGATCCAAAACCAAAGAAACAGTGTAGACGTTAAGACAATATGTAAATTGTATGCGAAGAGAAGAAAGCAATAGCATGGAGAAGTGTAAACTGGTTAGGATCACGATCACCTTGGACATCAAAATAAGGTCTAAAACTCCCAGTGGAGTACTGCTGAAAAGACCCTATAGGGGAGCTGGGAGTAGATGGCAATTTGTTTATATTATTAATGACAAATACAGCCAGAAACTGTGTTTTCGTAGTGTTGTTTCTTATCCTTAATAGAACTATTTCTTGCTTTGCTGAACAAAGTATTCTTCATAAATGAAATAATAGTTTCCTTCATGCCATGTGGTCACAAGATACTTTTAAAATTACATGAAGTCTATTAATTTTTACTTACTAGAAGAAAAAAAATAGGTAAAAATAAATCAATTTATAATTATTTTTTAAAAGATCAATGTTGAGAAGTCAAAAGATTTAGCAAAGAATTATTCATTAGTATTTCATTTTCCAGTGGATTATTAAGAACAAATTCAGAAGTGAACTTCCTGTTATTCAAAAAAAATAAACTATTGGTAGATATTAGGATTTTCACTTTGTGTAAAGCATCTAGAAAACAGCATTTTTTATTTATTTATTTAGTTAGTTAGTTAGTTTCAAAGATAATATAAAATAAATAAGATTTTGGGTTTGTTTCAGTGGGGATGTAGTCAGTAAGTGACAATATGTTTCCCTTAAGTAGCCAGGAACAGGAAAGTAATTTCTGCCAAATTCCTTTCTCCCTCCCCACTAACATTCGTTAAAAATGTTTCATTTGCATAGATGCTCAAGTTTCATGTCCTTCTTTTTCTGGCTGACCTGTCTAATTTTCATTAAACCTAACAAACAAACAGTAGTATCTGAATGAAGAACCAGTTTGCACCTTCTGTAAGGTAAAAAACATAAAAAATATA
Organism: Merops nubicus; assembly: GCF_000691845.1. Lineage (NCBI taxonomy): Eukaryota > Metazoa > Chordata > Aves > Coraciiformes > Meropidae > Merops > Merops nubicus. Next base: position 5,078 of record NW_008615001.1, on the reverse strand, counting down.
GTTTCACTTGCAAGTAAAGCAGTTTCACAAAGACCTTTAAGTATTGCAGGTAAGCGCAGTTGCAGCGTGTTATGGACTTCTAATAAAATGTATTGGTTTGAGAGAGAACTTTCACTTACTGAAAATGAGCTAGATCTACACTGTAACAAATGTTACTCAAAATGTTTCCTTTTAGAGTAAAACCAGCGATGCGACTCCTGTGTTAAAGCTTTAAAACTGAGCAGACTTGAACAGCCAGCTCGCAGCCACTCTGATTAATGTTCCACAATTTCCAAGGCAAGTAGTTCAGAAGGAATGACCACAAATGACCACACAGTCTCCAGTGCTGGACGGAACAGTGGCATTAGTCAGATGATATTGTTCTCTGTTGGTGTTACTATAAACAGAGCAGCCCCGCTGCCTGCCAGGTGCCTAGCAAGCTGTTCTCCCTCCCTCCTCAGCAGGACAGGGGAAGAAAATATGATGAAAAGCTCTCAAGTTGAGCTAGGGACAGGGAGATTACTTAACAATCACCATCGCAGGCAAAATAGACTCAAATTGGGGGAGACAAATTTATTTATTGTCACCCAATATCAGACTAGGTTAGTGAGAAATAAAAACAAGTCTCAAAATACCTTCCCTCCACCCCTCCTTCCCAGCCACAACTTCACTTCCAGTTCTTCTCCACAAGAGGTGCAGGGAGATGTGGGAGGTGGGTTGTTGTCAGTTCAAAACACTCTGCCGCTCATTCCTCCTCATGCTGTTCTCCTGCTCCAGCATGGGTCGCCCAGTGGTCATAGCTCCTCCCAGAAAACCTGCTCCTGCACGGGCTCCTCTACACGGACTTAAGTTTCCTCCAGTAGCCCACTGGGTTCTCTACAGGCTGCAGCTTTCTTCAAGGCACTTCCAGTGATTCCTGTGGGGAGTCCTCCACAGGCTGAAGGGTGGATATCAGCCACCATGATCTCCATGAGCTGCCAGGGAACTTCTGCTCCAGCTCCTGGAGCACCTCATTCCTCTTCTTCTTCACTGGCCTTGGTCTCTGCATGGCTGTTTCATATTTTTATCACTTCATCTCTATCATACCTGCTGTGCAGCATTTTCTACCCTTTCTTAAATATATTACCACAGCCTATCACTGATGGGCTCAGCTTTGGCTAGCAGCAGGTCTGATATGGAGCTGACTAGAACTGGCTCTGTCCAAGACAGGGGCAGCTGATGGTCTTGCCTCATAGAAGCCACTGCAGCAGCCCTGACCTAAGTCTGACTGAACACAGACTTGTCTGGAAGACAATCTGGTTCTTATACTCACCTGAGGAAACTCATCACAGCACAGGTGGAGAAGCGTGTGTACTCTCTAATGTCAGAAGGAGTCTAATGCTGTCTCTGTTCAAACAAGTTTTCCCTCTAATGCTTTATGAAGATATTTAAATGAAAATAGAAGCAATTACAAACTCTCAGGTCTAAGAAGACTATTTCTATAAGGAAAAAGGGGAGAAATTAAAAAATCAAACCACATAGTCTGTGGATGAGAAATACAGTTACCTTCTCCATGGCAGCCAGCAGAGAAAATAAAAATAATTATTTAAATAGGTAAAATCTTATCTTCTGTCTTTGGCCTCTTTCATCTACCTGCAGTAGTATAATAACTGAGAAGCTGTCCTAAGAGGGCAGATAAGATTTCCCACTCCTGCAGAGAAAAACAAACAAACAAACTTGAAATTAATATTATATGTTCCTACAGAATGCTAAACATGTTACAAGTTGAGCTGTTTTGGCTTTTGCTTGTCCACCAGTGATGGCAATAAATAGAGATACCTCCAAGTTATCTTTTTCTGTTTTTAGTTGCCTCTCCAGTGAAGGAGATGACTCTGTGATTTGCCTACCCTTTTGCTTCACATAAAATGTATGTTATTCTTACTAAAAATTGTACAGTTCTGTTGGCACAGCATTATGAAGTTAGCTTTCTTCTTTTAACAGCCTGTATGGTGCTGTGTGTTGCATCTGCGACTGAAATCGTGTTGATAACACCAGTGCACAGCATCGACTTCCTCTCTCTCCTTCTCTCTCCCTCTCCTCTTCCCCAGAAATGAGTAGGCTGAGGGGTGGGCAAGCCTTGGAGGGCACATAGCCAAAACAGCTGACCTCAAATGACCAAAAGTTATATTCCATATGACATGATGGTATATTCAGTAATAAAAGCTCAGGGAAAGGAGGAAGAAAGGAGGTACACTTGTGATTATGGCATATCCCTTCCCAAATTAAGCATGCTGAGACCAAAACTGTGACCTGATATTTCTGTTTGAATATCCAAATAAATAAATAAAGAACTTTTTTTTTTAAAGAGCAAGAGCTGTACTACTTTAAAGCAATCTATTGTAAATGAACACATAGAAGAAGATACAGTATCTTAATTGTTTGGGTTTTTTTTCCCTGCATAATGTAATATTCACAGATAATGCTTGTTTCTTATCCAAGCAAAGAAAATTTCAAGGAGAGAAACAGCTGTGCTCTGCTATTCCAAGTATAACCTTTCAGTTTAGGGGCAGATTCCTCAGTCTTTAACCAACTACTTCCCAAATAGCATATTTACTTTACAATTACAACATGTTCTCATTTCCATGTTAATGAGGATAGTGGGACTAAGACCTATAATAATTTTTCATAATAATTTTACTGTTTTGATAATATCTACCAAATTTGGACAAACAATTGATATAAAATATGGGGTTTACAGTCTTTTTGCAACTGAACAGGAAGTAAAGATCATGATCTGAATACTTTATTACTGCAGATTCAGATTTAAAATCCAGATGCCAAATCAAACTTCTTTATTTATTATATGTGCAGAAATCAGCCTATAGGAAAGAATGAAGTATATTTTAATATATATGACTAGAAAGATTTAATATATCACAGAAGAAAAAATGGAAAAACAAATTAAAAAGCAAAGTCATGTTGTCATATACTGCAGTTCGTATAAATGCCCAACACATGCAAGGTGAAGAACCTTTGGAACAATAAGCTAATTGAAACAGATGAATTGGCAGAAAATAATCCTAGTAACAATGGAAATTCACAAAAGGAGAAAGTGAACATAACTTGTAAGAAAGATATGTTGTTTATTTGAAAGAGATGCCCATTCCTGGCAAGATGACAGCTAACACCAGTACAAAGGCCATGAAAACAAAGGCAGTGAAGTGATTTATTCCTTCACTGTAATCAAAGTAAAGTGCATCTTGCAGTGATGTGTAGGGTTTTTTTAATAATCACTGTTGTCACTCTGTTCTGCTTTCTCTCTTTCTATCCTTACTACTCTGAAAGCGAAGGAAATCTTAGGTCTGTTGCTTGTAAAAATCCTTTTTTTGACTCTATGATTTCTTTCTATGATCAATGCTTCCATCATAGGAATTTTTAATATATTTTTATAGTTTATTTTTTACAGACAGTTCCTGACTTTGTGCATTAAAAGGGAAGGACAAGGATGGAAAGAAGACAACACTGATAAAGCAGGAAGATTATATGTGTACATTCTGAACCATACACAGTGCATTCATTTTCATAAACATTGTCCAGCATGAAGAGCAAGACATGAGGAAAGGAACATTAAAATTGTGCCACATACTTCTTTTGCTTTCAGACATGCTGGAGCCTGGTTAATCCATCATCTTGTTAATGTACTGTTGGACAATGAAGAGTTGGTGGACATGAAACACAAATATCTAACCAGTAAAATTAAGAAAAAATACTGATGAAATATCTAAAACATGTATTAAAAATAAGCTCCAAGAAAGTATTTTTGCATTCCCTAAAGCTTGTATTCTTCCCCTCCTGCCAAGAGATGTTATCTATTTCTACAAAGCTTGCTTTATTAAGTCCTTTGATCATCACAGCCACAACAGCACTACCAGAGAGAAATTTTTAAAATTCCGTACTAGAACCATAAAACAATTTGGGTCGGGAGGGACAGCCAGAGAACATATACTCCAAATCCTGCTCAAAACAGATCTAATTGGATAAGGTTGCCCAAGGTTGTGCCCTGTCAAGTCTTAAATACTTCCAAGGACAAATACACCACGGCCTCCCTGGGTAACTTGTTCCACTCTTTGAACACCTCTATAATATTTTTTTATTCTTATATTTAACCAGAATCTCTGATTATTTTATGCCTCTTGACCTATTGTCATGTCCAGCTCCATCTTCTTTATGTCGTCCTGTCATCACTGCACATGCAGGACTTCATCTTTAAAATTTTTGTTACTTATGGTGTAAAATAGCTGTGAGCATAGAGTAACATGCAAGTGATATCATATGTTTATCACTAACACCTGTGGTACCTGGTGTCACAGACCTCTGCTTTGGCTACATTTGCTATAACCAAATCATGCATCACTGCAGAGCCATACTATACCTGTCTCAACAATTAAGTCTCTGATGATCCCTGATAGTGTGTATTTGTCAGCTATATTTTGTCCTGTTGCTGTTAACTTGTCACATAATATTTAGGAAATTCATCTTTGCCTAGTTATTGTCACTGGCAGTTCAGGTTTTTCTACCTCTCCACTGGTTCTTGTCACATTATTGTCAAACCACCAGCTGTATGAATGCAGTCCATTTCTGCCCTTCTTCACTGACTCACCATAACCTGCATTTCATGATGCTTTCATGTCTAAAGTGCACGTAGGGTATGTTGCTCTTTTTACCATGCTTCGCATGCTCAGGGAATAAAAGAACTTTAGGCATAAACTGGATTACTTTGTAGTATTCTTCTGTCATGCCTCTATGGATGGCTGTACATCATCTCCATATCTTCAGTTGCTGTTTGTAGGCTTTCCTGAAGTTTTCATGTCAGTATGAAACACTTTTTGTTTGGTTGGTTGGTTGGTTTGTTTTTTTTTTGTTATTTTCCATATTAGGATATTCTGCGGGAGAGTTTTATGCAATATATTAAATAAGAAAAGTACAGATTTAAAGACTGGTCACCCAAATATTAGATTCACGTTCCGCTCAGTGAAACTTCCTTCTACTAAACTGTTTCCCTCTCCTCTGCTTTGTACTCTGCTGTCCTGAGAGAGGCCAGGGCTGATGCATCAGGGCAC
>NW_008615000.1:44145-89445 GCF_000691845.1 Merops nubicus | reverse complement strand
TCTTAGGGGGGCCTACAAAAAAGCTGGAGGGACGTTTTAGGATAGTGGGTAACGACAGGACTAGGGGGAACGGGGCAAATCTGGAAGTGGGCAGATTCAGGCTGGGTGTGAGGAAGAAGTTCTTCCCCATGAGAGTGGTGAGCCCCTGGAATGGGTTGCCCAGGGAGGAGGTTGAGGCCCCATCCCTGGGGGTCTTTAAGGCCAGGCTGGATGAGGCTCTGGGCAGCCTGATCTAGTGGGAGGTGTCCCTGCTCATGGCAGAGGGGTTGGAACTGGGTGATCCTTGTGGTGCCTTCCAACCCTGACAGATCCTGATCTGTTTCAGCAGAGGACTTTAGAGCCCTAATGGCTCAATGGTTGGACCTGATGATCTTGGAGGTCCCTTCCAACCTAAAGGATTCTATAATTCTATGTAATATTGTCCTGTGCCAAACTCCAAAACTGAGTACAAAACTGTGGTCAGTCATGACCACATGATTCAGAGTTACACCCATACCACCTCCTCAGATTCTTTTTACAGGTTATATGAACACAAAGATTAATAGAATTCTGGACAACAACAATGAAAGTCTTTACCAGGCTCCTTTAACAGAGATGCTTTTCCCACTGTAGGAACTCGGTACTTCCCAGCAGTTGATGGCAACGTTTACTTCTTCAAATCAGACTAATTTGTCATACATCCAAATTATAGACCCAAGTGATATTTCATCTGAATAAGCAGGAGTGTAACTGGAAAGGCCAAAGTTGGACCAGAGGTGAAACTTGTCAAGAAACTGAAGTAGTTCAAAATCTAGCAATGTCATCTATGACCTATGTGGTGTATACCTTCTGCAAGTATGCAGGTGTTAAAATGTTTGTGGATGGAAGCAGTTTATATTAAAAGGGATCTCATCAAGCCAGAAAAATAGGACAACAGAACCCTCACAGAGAAAAGGATTTGTTTTGGAATATAACGACCCCATGTAGGAGCCTCAGGCTAAGGATCAAGCAGGTAGGTAGCAGTTCTGCAGCAAAATAGTTTTCAAGCATCTGGAGAAATTTATTTTTAATCATTAGAACAGATACTCAGACTATGTTATCATCAGCTTCTGAAATTTACTGAATTCTATTAGATAAACCCTGAGCAACCTCATCTAACTGGGAAGCCACTCCAGCTCTGAGCAGGTTGGACTAGGTAAACTTTGAGATATAACCTAACAGCACCAGCACAGGATTCCTGACAACGACCTACCATCAATGAAGAAATTACTCTCCAAAACAGTTGCTTGTAGTGAATAAACAGTTGTGAACATACAGGTGAGAGAGTGAAAGGCTGGACAAAATAGGATTTTCTTTTTTTTTTTTTTTTTTCCAAAATAGCATGCACATTTGACAGCATTATTTTAGTCAAGATTTCTACATTCAGTGGTCATTTTCTGTGCTGCTTTTGTGAGCATTTCCCACAGTAATAGCTTTTGCTTTAGCTAAATGTGATTCCAAATCAAACCAAAAAATCTGGAGGAGCAAAACTGATAAATTCTCCTTTCCTGAAGAATTTTGCCCCAAAGTTGATAGCTCATGTGACTTTCCTGATTTGTATAATAAAGGTTGAGATAGTGTTATATCCTTTCCTCTCAGTGAAGTATGAGGTTTTTCTTCTGGCCATTGCTTCTTTTCTTAGGACTCACAGAACTGAAATATCTCTATGATTTCTAGTCCTCTGTCACAATTTCATATTTACTCTGGAACGACCAAACTAGAAAAGTTTTTCGGAACAGATGCACAAACTCCCTCACATGCAGACTCCCTCAACACGACTGCCCAAAGAAGTCATCTCCATGTCAAACATCTAGAAAACACTAGGGAGCTCGTATCGAGTAACTCGGATGTTTTGTACTCTTTTTCAGTATTTTCCAATTCCAATCCAGCTATTGGTTGACTCAGTTGATCTAGACGTCTAGAAAACTAAAATTACTTCAGAGGATGGCTTGCCAGAAAACTCTTATCATGAACCTGAAAAAAGTCCTATTATAAAGAGAAAAAAAAAGAGTTTGTTCCTATGAGACTGTTAAGTGAAGATTTTAAGGAAGATAAAGGAAAAATACCTTAATAATTTAGTCCAGAAACTGCACAAACTCAATTATGCAGTACATTTTTTTCAGAAAATAAATGGTATTTCAATTTCAAAATTAAATATCAATCCTAATTGATTTCCTTCCCCTCTGTGAAAACCTACGGGTCTTCCCATTTTCTCATTTTAGTAACACTGTATTTTACAAATTAAAAGCTCCATGTCTGTTGTTAAACTATTCCTTCCTAGTGAAATGCTGGGGTTTGAACCCCAAGCCCCAAATTAAGGTTGACATATGGGTGATTCCCACAGCCTTTCGTAAAGAGGTGGTGAGTTTGCCTTATAGCTTCCCCCCAGGGTGCAGCCGGCCCTGCAGGGAGAGCCATAAGGGAAATGAGCCCCAGGGGTCCCGCATTGAGTTGACAAAGGTCAGGTGTCTGCTTGGGGATAAAAGCTGGGACCACTGGCAGGAAGGGAGGAGTGTGTGTCTGTGAAGTGGATGCACTCCACAGAGCTTCCTCGTTCAGGAGAGACCTCCTGGCTCTCCCTGGAGCTGGGCCCCAGTCAGCTTGGACCTTTGCAAACACAGGCTAGATGGGTGAGAGCTGGCCACATGGGCACCTTTATCTTATGTGTTCAACTTCCTGATCTAGCTGTTTCCCATTCCATTCACGGGAAATCTTGTCTCGTTGCTTGTACCACTTATTGTTGGTTTGATTGTGTCTTTTTTGGGATCATTAGGGGTAATGTCAGTTGTATGCAAACTAATTGACTTGTTTGTACCCCCAGCGATCATTCATGGCATGTCCTTTTTGTACTCAATACATTCCACCTATTGGTTCATCTTCCTGCTGGTTGTGTTGTTGGTGTTAGGCCTAGTCTAGAAACTTAGTGAATTAGCAACTTTCAAAAGCCTAATTTGCTTCAGTGAATTTGCTTCCAGAAGTTGAAAGAACTACCTAGAAAAAGATTTTTTAAAATATGAGCTCACAAACCAATTAAGTTTAAAGTTTAAAAAGCCTTGAAAATCAGGATCAAACAAAACTGTTTAATGTTATTCTAGCCTGATATTCACACAAACACCATCTTCATGCTGTGTTTGGACTGCTGTGTATTTTGAGGAAATTCCTTTTGTTGTTTTTTTGAATTAATACATTGCTGTGGGTATTAAATCTTGGTTTGTACTTGAAATGGTGTTACTTTAACATGTATACCCGGAACTGTGACTCTGTGTCATCAGGTGCTGCTTTAGGCATACCAATGTGATGTAGCTATTAACATACTAAATTAAGCACATGATTTGCTGCTTTGCTAGCTTCTTAAGGGTTCCTCACCTTCAGAGCATTTCTTCTTTCCAGTGTTTTCACAAGTGCTCCCAGATCTGTAAAAAAGTAATTTGAAAAATAACTCAAAACAAATATATAAGTAGAAATTATCTCAATCCTCAAATCTCATTCTTATCTCAACTGCTTGTACACATTTATCCAATCAGGCAAAGTGTCATGGATCATACCAGGCTAATTTCAGATTAAGAAAATTGCTAAAGTTTTATGAAGTCACTCAGGTAGAAAAAAATAAACTAATAATTCAAGTGCTGTCAGTTCTTGTGGAGGTACAAGATTTGACTGAGTCTCATCCAAGGCCGAAAAGATTGACTTCATGGTGATTAAATGCTTTTGTTTCCAGAGATCTTGGGTAAGAACAGGGTTCAGTCTAAGCAACGGGAGCCTGAATTCTCATGGTGAAAAGCCATTTCACCTGAATCCAGAGTTGAAAACACCTTATAGCTAGTCCAGACCTTTATCATGGCAAACATAATTCCTACTTCCAATGCTTTCTACCTTCAGTAAATACCCAGTAAATGGGATGCTGACAACAGTATATTGCATATGCCAGCAGTAGTGAACACACTAATTCCAAGGGTTGTGTTCACTAGTTTGTAGCTCCAGTGAACCATTTGCCACAGCTCAAATTTTTACTTGCTTCTCCAAGGCAGTCATAAAGTGCATATCAAAGCACATAAGTAATCCACATTGGGAAATCTGTCAGAAATTTTGGGGAAAAAAAAGTGAATCAATACCATGTTAAGGAACTCAAATGGAAAAAAATATTAAATATTCATTTTCTTGGTTTCAGAGGGGTAGGGATTTAGTAGAACTGAAGCAGCTTGTGGGATTTTCATCTTTCTTGAAATATTTGAATATTTTTGTGATGTGCTTTGAATTAAAAATATAGTTAGTTTCCCTAAAATTACACTTTGCATCTTCATGTTGTTTACTGATGCATAATTAGAACTAGTCTGAATGGCACGACAACTTTAAGTACATTGTTGTAAGAAAAAAGCACAATAACAAGTATTCATGTTTGCTCGTGACCATACAGAAACACATAGAAAGCAGCTATACATATGAAAGTGCTGCTACAAATGCTGCTAAATAGAAGCAAATACAAAAAAATACCTGAGTTAATTTCAGTGCTTTAATGAGATTTACAGCATATAATTTTTTTTTTCCATGTCTTTTACATTCCAGAAAATGCGATATGCTTACACAAGCAACTCTTAATGGGGGACTATGTCTGTGCAGTTTGCTACTTAGGGTGTAAATTTGCTTTGTCTGTTCGCCAGATAGCGCTAAATATAGTTCTACACAGACAATATTATGCAATTTCAAGATCTAAATCAAGAGCAGCACACTTCTATGTTTTATTTTATTTTTTGGCAAGGAAAATATCAGGCCCCTTCATCTCACATATAACACAAGAGATACAATTTTAAAATAAGTCCTTCAAAGTTTCAATTCATGAAGTGGGGGTGAGATGGAGGGGGAACCAAAACTATTCCCCTACTGCTTATTTTAGCATATAACTATGTTTGTAGGCAATCCAGTCACCCATTCATAGAGAACATTATGAAATCTCCTTATTAAAGTCAAGGGGTAGCTTGTTGGCAAAGCCTTATGTCACATTTATTTTGCTATCTTCATCTATCCCTTCTTTGAAGAACCCGAATGGTTAAGTCAGAAATTAGTTTTAAAAGTGAAATAGATATTCAAAATTTACTGAAGCAATTAAACACAGTACTTGTGAAGACAGTAACAGATTCCTGATATTCAATATTCACTCCCTTCAGAAATTGTTGAAAAATAAAAGTGGACCTAACAACTTAACTATAAAAGTTGTCATCCATAAAACACACTCCCATTCTGAGATCACCATGGTTTGGGGTTTTTTTTTAGTTCTCTAATTTGAAGTCCTCTTTTGCTAAAATAAATAAAAGTTATGAAACTATCATGTAACAACTACTATAATTAACTACTTTTGATAAGGTGGAGAAATTCTATATATACTTCATATGAAGCCACTCTCATCATTAAGTCACAGCAGAAACATAAAAGCATAACAAAAGCACTTTTTTTCTCAGAACTGTTCCTTTGCCTTAGAAGTTTGACTTTCAAAGAGACTGAAATCACTGATGTAATTCTTTTCAAGTCAAAGAGAAAACTGTAAATACCAAACACTTGCTATTTAGAGCATAACAAGAAGAAAAAATAAAGATAACCATTTCCCTAGAAGAGGTTAAGAAATTACTAAGTAACAGTTCCCTAACATCCCATTACTTTATTGCTTTGGTAGTGGAGTCCTTTTTTAATATAACAGTAAGACTCAATATCCCACTTAAAAAGGCAAAACAAAACACATGCCTTAGTCACACTATCAACCATTATTCCTATGTTCTCCTACATCCTTTCCCAGGAAAAATGGACTTCTAGTTAGTGTGTTAGTAAAAAGTGTTGCCTCTGACCTCCTCTTGAAAAAGTCTTCACACTCAGATTGTTCAAGTGGTGCCCAGTTAGAGAGCTTTGAGTATTTTTCTGATGGTCATGTCTATATGCAAGACAAACAAAGCCTTAAATACTTGAAATATTTTAGAAAGCATTTAGTACCTCCAGGCACCAAAAATTCAGCCACTCCAAGGCAACTCTGTTCCACCCAACAATCTTGATCATCTAGTACTGCACCTTCATCCTCCCTGCTGCATGCATCTCTTCTATTTCCACTGCGCATGCTTCTTAAGGTCACACATATAACCTCATCTAATAAATATATTCTTATGGGAAAATATGTTCCTCTATTGATCCAGTGGCTAACACTACGCTTTTCAAGATCACACAATTTGGAATATTGCCAATCTGAGCCATCCAGAAGAATCTTAATTATGCAACATCTGCGGAAATTTTGTAATCTTACCAAGAAATACTGATTTTCCAAGTTTATTTGCTCTCTTATTGTAAGAAATTCAACTTCCTTGATCTCTAGGTTTCTCGGAGTTAATACAAAGAAGAAAATCCACAGAGTTGTAAGACTTTTGAAGAAACCAGTAGAGCTCCTAAAACAATGATGCTCAAGCTATCCGAACGTAGGGAGCTTCACAATGAGAACTAGATGAAAACAAGAAGGTACTATAGGTAATTAAATTCTAAATAATTATTTAGGTACAGATCTGTTGGACACAGACAAAGACAATACTCCTATAAAAATGTCAAATTAACTTCTATGGAAACAGCAGTCTAATATTTCACAATTCTTCCAACACTCACGTACCTCATTAAACAAAACCAGTCTTCGTGACCAGCTCCTAAGCAAACTTAGCTCTGCTTTGGCCACATAAAGCTCATAATAAATAAAAACTGTAGGGTTTTGTTTGTTTGTTTTTGCTTGGCTTTTTTTGGGGGGATGGGGTGGTGTGTTGTTGTGTTTTGATTTCTTTTTTTACATCAGTGCGTCTTAGAGCCATGTTATTAGTACAAAAGATAAATTCCAGACCTACAGATGTCTTAGATAACGTCATAAGCAAAACTCTACTAATCTGATCTTGTCTCCTATTTCACTACACCTACTAATGAAACATGTAATATATGTAAACAAAGCTTTTCTCTTTACCAAAAAATTAGTCTCAGGAGCCCTGTATCACAATAAAAAAAAAAACCACAACCCAAAACCAAACAAACAACAACAAAAAACATCAAAACAAAACAAACAAAAAAACAAACCAAACCAAAAAACAAACAAACAAAAAAACTACAAAAACAAACAAACACAAACCAAAAAAAAACCCACAAACATTTAGAGTGATTTACTGGATATGATCACAAAGTAGGGATTTGTTAATTCTTAATAACTCTACCAAGGTATACTCATTGTCCAAACAAAGCATGCAAAACCATAGTTTTAAGCAAGACAGTTGCTCACATTAACTATCTCATGCATTAAATGCACCTGCATGACCAAAAGTCTTTATTTGACAACGTCATACAAATGATATCTAGGCTATATTAAGCATTACATGTGTTTTAAAATTCTGCCTAAAATAAGGAAGATACAACAGTTGTAATGTTGTTTGTCCCCTCCTACTTGAAATACTACACAAATACAGTGTTCATTTAGTGCTACTAGCCCTGGTGAATAATGCTCTATTTATTAATACAGCAAATAATAACAGTTCTGCCTTGCACTAAGTTTCCTGTCCATTAAAGCTGAACATATTATTCTTTGAAATCATTAAAAAAAACCCCAAGCAAACAAAACTACAGTTCATCTTCATCCTGTCTCATAGCAAGTAACGCTAAAAACTTAGCTCCATATCTTTAGTTCTCTTAGATCCATGTTCAATCCTTTCTTCCTCCTAGAAATTTTTGCTACTGCTTTCTCCATGAGCCAAATGGACCTGTAAATGCAACAGTAGCTTCCATTGGCTGGCAAGAAGTGATGCATTTCATGATAGCTCCTCTAGACGTACAACAGTCCCACAGTAATACACAACAGGTCTGCCAACTGCATCTCATATAGTCCATGTGAAATCTGGCAGACCTCCCATATGGCATCTCACTGCCCGAATTACAACCAATGGAAATGTTTATAAAAAAATATACACAAACAAAATTGTCATGTTTCACCCAGATCTACCTTAATTCCAAGCCCAGAAAGTAAATTGGTGTGTACATGTGATTAATTCCAGCAAAGACTGGTAAAATTGAAATACTTATTATGCAATCATGCAAACAGGTCTAACGAGTCCAAATGACTACTTCAGTGAAATGGAACATGATGTTAAAATAGTTATTATCTTAAACATGAAACCTATCTCCCCCCAAAGTGCAATGAACAGGCAATTGCACATGCAATCATGAATCTAGACATCATCCCTCATTAGCAAACCCACACATCTGATCCTTTCAAGAGAAAGAAAGTAACACATCCATAACAAAATCTTTTATGCCTCTAAATGGCTGTCATTTGAACTTTCTTTTTATTTATTTCATCTGAAATTTCACTCTCTTTATCATGTTGCTACCTGAAGAGTCCCAGCACAGGCTGCCTTTCACTTTTCTCCCTCTTCACCCACAACAGATCAACAAACTGACTTTCTCACCAGCACCAAACAGGTGAAATACACATTGACAACTATTCTTCAGAGCTTTATTTTTGTGCCAAGCTCATAAGAAAAAAAGGTCATATGCTAAATGTATCTAAAAAATAAGTTTATAAAAATTGTTAATAAAAACAATTTGTCTGCTCTATTGAAATATAAACTTATTTTTAAAGAAAGCACATTTCTAAAAGAATCAATGAGCTCTTTCTAAAAGAAAGAATGAACCCTCCTGAGGAACGACAGGAATGATAAAAAAGAGGCATATTTAGCACTATAAATCTTCCCAAATCTTTTATATATACACAAGTTATTTCTTTTTTAGAGGCTTAGTAAGAAAGAGCTAGCTAGAGGCTACCCCAAAGAAGGAACAAGGTAGGGAAGCAGCAGCAATCTTTCCCCAAAATAAAAGATTTGCAGTGCCTTTGTAATTTTGACTTCCAGAGCTGTCAGCCAGCAACATCCACAGATTCTGCTAAAGGCAATAGGAGCTAAAAATACTGAGACTTCCAAGAAACCAGATCCTTATGCACATCACGTTGACCTCAGAGGACATTTTTGTCTCAGGAGACGCAACTGAGACTAAATTCATAGAATCATCAGGGTTGGAAGGGACCTGCAAGATCATCTAGTTCCAACCCCCCTGCCTTAGGCAGGGACATCTCCATTTCGTATTCATTTATGAATAGTAAATCTTGCTGCATCTCTTTGGGTAACACAATTCACCCTTGCCATCCTGTTCAACTAACCAACACTATCTGTTTACTGAGGTCACATCTTCCGTCCTTCAGCAAAGACTACAACAAGAATCAGCCGCATCAGCTACTTCTCTTCTAATTTTTTTTGCAATGTCATATTCCACATAGGTCTAATGAGGTTGAGTTAAACAAAAAAAAAACCAAAAAAACCCAAACAACCCAACCAAACAAACAAAAACAAACAAACAAAAAAAACCCCAAACAAACAAAAACAAACAAACACACCAAAAAACACCTTAGCACAACTTCTGCTACAACCAACCTGCAAGAACAAGAACAACAATCAGTTCCTTTTACAATTCTATCCATAATGATAGTTTGGACTGGCATCCAAATAGCCCAGTCTTCATCAAGATGCATCTAGCAAGTAAAATTCCGTAGATAGTTGATTAATTGAACATAAAGTTCATTTATATAGTTTGTCAAAATTCTAAAGACAGCAAATTGTCTGGAAGCTTTTGAGGTTGTATAAACATATCAAGTTTTGATATCTTCTGATATCTGAGAGAGAAACAGCAAGTGTAAGTTCTAAATTTTTATGGTACTTAAAAACAGCCTAATTTTCAAACGTGTCTTAAGCAGTAGCTACTTTACGCTACTACCACTTCATTAGGAACACTTAAAAGGTATTTAAAAATTCATATTCACATCCAATGTAATTGCCATTTAAGTCAGGAATTTACTTTTAATAAACACATTCTTGAGCTGGTAACAGTAAAAGCATCATTCAAACATCATTTCCTGTACTAAATTTTACCCATATTAACAGACTTAGCAAAGTATCAACCACAAACATGTTGGTGATGGAAATTTCCTAATGCAAGCAGTCTTTATAGATTTCTGCTATTTCAGTGCAGGTCTCCAAGGACCATTTGAATCCATATTAATTTCCTTTTTGGCAGTTATGTGGCAATGTATGAACTGCACTATTTCACTTTTAATCTGCCAGTAATTTAGTAATGTGTAAACTAATTATGCACAGATATTAATGTAATCAGTTTGGGGAGCTATAAAATCAATGTGTTTTTACAGACTGTGTTAAAAGAGAATTGCATTATTATCGTCATATGTCTGTTGCTGATAATGTTATGGAATTAAAATAATTGTGTTCCACACATCACAATCCACCCACTGATACACTAGTATAACTATCTAATGACGACAGTTCAAGTTTTCCAGTAACATTAAAATTAAATCTGCCTGAAAATAATATGTGGCTACCCATTAAGAAACACACATTTGATGGTATCTTAAGTTTCTGATAGAGAAACTAGAAGGAACCGGCTAGCAACATTATCATCCATAATTCAATCCAAATACTCAGCTTTGCTCCAGAAGAAAATGTTCAGGAAAGACTACAACTCGACACTGGGCCCTATAAGTTAACCAAGAAACACATCTGAAGCATTGTGTAACAAGACATTAAAATTATCAAACATCACTGCACATCCAAGTGTACAGCAACACCATTACCAGTGCAGAGCAGCTGAGGTGTGCTGCCACAGAACCTAGCTCTTTTGCAGATACCTAGCTGCAATTCCTAACAGAGGGAATCATGCCCGTGCCTCATCTCCTCCTCTTCCATGCTCAAGGGCCTCTAGAACTTATCCCATGCTTTTCTATATGCTAATTTTTGTGAAGCAGGTCATCCGAGACACAGACTTCAGTTGTGAAATTTAATAATGCCTTTCACCAACTGTACTTATCATCGTGCATACATGCATCAGGCCAAGCAGGACAACAAGAAAGCAGTTCTGAAGTTACCTCAGTAGTTAAGACTCCTTTTTTTTTTTCCCCCGCAGATAATTAAGTTCCTTCCAGCTTGGAGATCTTTATCTTTGAAGAGCAACTTAGTCCTCTCAGATTTATTTGAGAATTTCAACGAATTCAAAGTTCTGCCACACCAAGAGCACTACTCACAACATAACTACACCAGATTTTCTGTTCCCTTACAAGCGTGCAATTAAATTACATGTTAAAGTTTCACGATACAATTAATCCAGTCAGACTTGATCTGCTGCCAAAAGACCTGGCCTTTTCCCCTCTCCCTCCTGCTCATACACCACAGTGGCCCCTCCTGCCATTCGCAGTCTCACAGGCAGCTTTGGGCTAGGACAGCAAGGACACACATCTTGCAGTCTATATGACAAATAACATCAAAATGCAGAGATAAACACACACTTTGCTTATGAATAAATTAGTGCTTGCTGATGATAAAATTAGGGGTTTTTTTACATGTAAAAAGATACTAGAGTTCTCAAACTTTCCATTTCACTCTAGTATTATAGCTATAAACTCATTTATTCATGTATACCATTAACTACCTTCTATAGAAACAGCAAATTAAATCTGCAAGAAATATCTGTTCTTGTGGCTCTTTTGGAAAGAGAGCTTCACAGAATTCAGTTGAACTTAAACCTGGGCTGGCAGTAACTAGTAACTGACTTGTGAAAACACTTTGTCATAGACCCGAAAAGGCCATTCCCAAATTCACCCCACTTTCTTCCCTCCCCTTTTAAAAACACAGGCACTTTTTGACAGGGAAGTAAACAACAGTGCACACCTCATGCAAAGTTTATGTACCAAACAAATTGCAAAATGATGCATTTCTAACAACAACAAGCCAGCTGTTTTCACCTGCCACTTGTCAAACTTCAACGCATGTTGCTTCCCCTGTTGAAGGCCTATGTGGATTACACAGAAAACCCCACTGTCCCCACAACGGGGATAGGGCCCTGACGGCAGCTCCCAGAATGGCCCCTCAGGCCCTGACACGGAGGAGCTCCCAGCCCCTGGCTGCACACCCTGCCACAAGAAGGCTGCCCCAGAGGTACAAAACACAGGAGGAAGAAAATGCCACACACATCAAACAGCTGAGGTGGTTCTCTCTTATTACAGCAGGAAGCAGTAACCTCTGGCAGGCAGAGCTCTGCCTGAGGCCAGCAGCGTTCTGGAAGGTTCTGGAAGGCTCCTCCCTCAGCATCCAGCCGCACTTTTTGCCCGGAGGCTCCCCCTGCTGGATGCACCAAGCCAGCAGACGCACCGCAGGCAGCCAGGGGAGCGCCTCGTCACCACCGCCCCTCCTTCAGCTTTCACCCTCTGGAGGGGCAAAGCCACCAGAGATCCCTGGCCACATACCACCCCCATAACAGTGTCCTCTGAGCTGCTCCAACCAGAAACCTCCGTGGGAAGAAAACCAGCTCAGCCTCACACTCACTAAGCAAAGAAACAACTGCTTTCTGGCCACATTCCTCCTCTACACTCCAGCCACCCCACCACCGAGCACCCGGCAGGAAAGTCATCACTTTGTGAAGCTGCAGCTAGTGGTGAACACCAAGAGCTCCACCCAAGCGTTTAATGGCAGGTGGGGCTGCATCTCTCCCCTGCACCTGGCAGGCCAGGTGAGCTGCATCTCTCTAATGGCTTTAATGCTCTTTAGAAAAACCAGTGGCCAACAAGTGCTATGATGGTGTTAGACCACAAAATAGCCTCACTAACACTGTCAGGAAACCAGAGTACAAAAATGTCACCGAAAAGGCTGTCAGCTTCACTATGTGTGATTAGGTGGCAAAAAAGTTTGGTCTGGCTCCATTTGTCTGTAAATTACTCTGTGTCCTGTAGAAACAAAAACCCCAAACAAGACCTCTGAGGGAAGGGACTTTACAGAGATTGGTATAACCCCTGTGGGCACTGAAGTTGCTGGATGGGAAAGCAGGATGCAGAAAGGAGAGATTCTGCATAGCCCTTGAGGGCAGAGGGAAGATTTATTTCCAACCTATTTCATTTTTTGGCATCTTTAAAGAGTTACTTTCTCCAATTCATTTTTCTTGGTTTCTAATACAAACCAGCTTCATAGCTGGAGCATTTGTCTTGTGTGCTCATCTTCAAGGAAATGAGCGAACAGTTCAGCCTGCATCCTCCACATGTCGTTATACCAACCATTAGCACAGATGGGAACAGTTTTAACCTCAGATAGTACAACTTGGTGCGATGTAGTCAGTAAATACCCATTCAAAGATTAGTCTAGGTGAGAGGTAAGCAAGAATGTGTGCCATTTATTTATATAACTACTATATACTGATTCAATTAATGTAAAATTATATTTTAATGTAAAATTATATACAAAAACTTGTCCTCACTGGAGTACTTATTTCAGCTTTCAGCTAAATTTCAATAACAGTCAGTTTTATAGTAGAGAGAAAAGTGGCACTAGCAGATAAAATAACTCATGTGAAGCTCCCCTCAGCCACCACAATGTATATTTTATACTTTGTAAAATAGGCTTATCTAAAGATACTACTTGTTGTTGGCTTCAGTTGTGTAGACATTTCCAAAAGTGAAACTAAATGGAAACAGAAAGGTTTGGCAAACCCTCATGTTGGCAAACTGTATTTGAAAAAGGTTCAGTGGAGAGAAATGTAACAAAGAAAGAAACTAACAGGGGTTTCAGAAACATGTAAACTGAAGGAAAAAGGTTTCTAGCTCAGCTTAACTTTTGTACCCACCTTCATGCCAGGTTAGGCTGCCTTCCACTTACACATCAGTAAATAGATGAAAGCAAGTACTTTAAGCATGCATGAAAAGCATCATTTTACTTTCCTGCCTGCCTCCCCTCTGAATTTAGACTGTTGTGTCAGATTTATACTATCAAACAGTGCCACCCGCTACCATTTATACAGATGGAAAAATTTTTAACAAACTATCACATAAACTTTTTTTTTTTTCCCCTCAAAATAATTCTGAAAAGTAAATTCTCCCTCC
Organism: Merops nubicus; assembly: GCF_000691845.1. Taxonomy (NCBI): domain Eukaryota; kingdom Metazoa; phylum Chordata; class Aves; order Coraciiformes; family Meropidae; genus Merops; species Merops nubicus. The sequence continues at coordinate 75,449 of NW_008615000.1, read as the reverse complement.
TGCATCAGGTACACCAGGTAAGGGCTAGAGGTACTAGCTCTAAAAATATGCTGAGTTGTAGGAACTCTTGTAGTTTAAACATACTTTTATTTATAGTGCTTGCAGAGCAATGCGTGTACAGACAAGCTAATTAGGCAGGGACTGTGTCCCTTTATTTTTATAATTCCAATTTTAGGAGCAGAGCATTTGATTTATTACACGAAGGTATTTTTATAGCCTCAAGTACTACTGCTCTTTAGGACATAAGGAACATCACAGCCCATTTAATTTACACAGGAGATGTTAGTACTATTTAATGGCATGTAAACATTTTATAAGGTAAGCTCAAATAACAGGAGATTTTTTTTAATATACTTCAGCGAAAAGGTTCACAAATGGATTTTCGTTATACTTTATTAGACCAATCTCTGTTATTGCATCAGAAGTGAATCGAGTTTTAAAAGGTGTTAAGAGTTTTCAATATATTTTGTGACACTGAACAGAATCACAAAGTATACATAAAACAACCAATGCGTGAATTAATTCCAGAACTAGTATAGCTGCACACCCTTGAATCACATTATCTGTGTTTTCAAGCAATAATTACAATGGACTATAAGTATTTTCATTCTATTACTTTTCTAACATCATAATATTATGCAATCCCAGCTAGAAGTACTTCAAAGATGTTTTATCATTCATATTACTATTCATTTTTCAAAAATAGGATTTTTAAGGAGTGACAATAACTCTTCATAGACCAATTGATAAAGTTGAAAGCAACGGAGTAGTTTTTTTTTTTTTAAAAAAAAAGTACAAACACCAAATTTCTTCTCATTACAAAATGTTCCCACACAAATTTGTACACCATGTTTACTGCAATAATAACACTGTTTATTATTTGCATCCAAACTTAGGTCATGTGCTAGCATTTTATAAATATCAATATATTCTTTTTCTGGAATGTTTACACTATAAAAAGACAACATAAAGGTCAGAACCGTTGTCTGCTTTTACAAGCAAGATTTAAAAAAAAAAATGTTTTTCACAATTTTACAGGGAAAATGATGAAGTGGATTGCAGTAGGACTCTGTGGAATAACTAAGAAATTAATATCTCTAGGCAACTGGCATATAATTTCATTGTCAAAATATTTTTGTTTGGAGGAGAAAAGTAAGACAACAGCAAATAATTTATACATCTACTGGTATGACTGTGTTTCCTCTTCTTCCGTGTATTGCATGGGCAAGGAAGATGAAAACTGCAGCCTCTTTTCTGGTGTTCATTATGAAAACTCTGGATGATCTTTAAGTCCCTTGTAGAGCAAACCAGAAGTTATATAACTTTCAAGAAAGAAAAGGGAATTCTGCCCTAGCCCCATACTGTGCTTTTTATAAAGCGGAAGGGAGACAGTATTTCTTGGAAGACTAAGAAAAAGGACTGAAAGTTCTGGTCCTTTCACACATGCCATGTCCTCCCCGGTGGGAATGGTGTGTTTCAGTTGTTGCTCTATTGTGCTATAACAAAAGTAATTGGTCTGACTTTGGGAAAACATTCAATAAAGAAAAATATGATTTTCTCATACTGACACAAGGCAAAATGAAATAATTGTGTCAACACTAGTTTGGTTTAAACAACATGCCTAAAAACCTACTTAAGTGAAAGTGCTGTAAATACAAGTGTTGAATATTAACTTTATGAGGTGCTTAACTGCACTGGATTGTAATGAATTATCTAGTTCTAGTGATGCTTTGACACATTTCAAATGAGAACCATAAGGAGTTAACTTATGGTCTTTAGTCCCTTTCAATGCATTCAGGAACAATATAGGATCCCATTTGTTTCCCAAGACATAGCCACTTTCAATAACATTTCAGTGTAAAATATATGAGCGCTTCTCCACCTAAAAATGTTTTTGCTAGCAAAAATGCTACTACAACAGGATGCTTCCGTATGCAACAGTAATCCCCTTTGTCCTGTGATCTGTTAAAAAAGCACTAAAATCTATCTCTTCTGCCCTTGGATTCTACTTTTCTCAACAGTTAATGTATAATCACTTCATTTTATATTTCTTTCACCTTTAAATTTTGCATGTCAGGATTACAAGAACTGGCAGAGCAGAGTTTTTTTTTCACTGTCCTGTATTCACTGAATAATCAGTGCCTATATATGACAGTTTAAATAGAAAATACTACAAAACTCTAATATCTACACATGTTGTGTGTACGTCTGTTGACAACTGAGGAGTGAACTTACACTAGCATATTTTTTAAAAAGTGGAGGATTTTATATTTACAGCAATATCCTAATCTTGGCCTCAGTTTCCACAGTACAGATTATTTTTGTTTAAGAATCAGATGTGCATTCCTGCTCACCTTTACTAATGCATTTCTAAATACCAGCCTCCCTCCTGCTGTTATGTGCAATCTTGCTAAAATGTAACTTGTTCTATCATACAAAACTTCCCTATCATGATCTCAGAGGAGAAATAAGGTACAAAGACGGTCAAAAGGCCTGTTTGTGGGAAAAATCCCTTCTTCAAATTTCTTGCTTGCTCTTCATTATGAAGCAAGCATCTGTCTGAGTGATCCAGCAAATAGCAGCAGAACTAACATGGTAGTGGAAGGCTCGGGACAGCTACACCTTATGCACGACATAGCAGAGTGGTCACCCTCCTGGGAAGGTGGCAATGGCACGCTGTGAGATTTACTCCACTCTCCAGCTTAGCAGCACTTCATCAGCTCTCCTTCAGGTAGGCTAAAGTAGCCTCTCTGACTGCTTAAAGATAAAGATACAGACTTTGCACTCCTGGGTACAAAGATCTGGTCTAGGTATGTGACTCCAGAGGCCATATTCTGTTACCCCTGCTCATACCGAGTCATTTCTCACACTGCCAGTTATCCTGCTGAGATCAAAACTAGGAGATTTTCAATAAGATTTATGTGAGACTACTCTCATGTTTAAGAGCTTCACTGGATGAATGCCTTAATTTTCCCATTTAGGATCCTGTACAATATCCATTGTAATCAGTGGAAAAGACTTCTTTTGTCTTCAGTGAGCTTTGGGTCAGTTTTTATTATTAGATGGTCTTTATCCAGATTCCTTTCTCATTGTACATAACTAGTTACTTTTTTTTTTTTTTGTTATGCACAATGAGAGCATTTTTACAGTTGAGCATAAAGATGAATGTCCACTCTGCCAAAATTTTATTGCAAACTTGGAACCTTATCCTACTCATTCCATTATAAAAATACTGAAACTCTGTAAAGCTGGATGATGACCAAGAAATTCACAAAGACCATCCATATGTTATAAAGTTCATTTTCGATCTTAGACATGATTCTGAATAATGATAATTTGAAATTACGACATGTACTAATTTTCATTTTTATGTTTTGAGATAATTATTCAAATTTAAAATTATTCTAGAGGTCTTAAAAATTGTTAGCTGTCCCAGATTTTTGAAGTAGTTAACTTCGCTTCATTGTGATGTGGTAGGTGTCCCAAAGAAAATGAGCATGGTTGTTCTACAATGGAGTAAATATGTACTATCTGCTCCAGAGTGGTCATGTAAAAACCCAGATACAAACAACTGTAAGTACATTATTCATAGAGTGTTTATTTGATACAAGCCATTTTTCATTCATTAATTTCAAAGCACATAAAATAATCAGGTATCAGTATTTCACTTTACAATTAGCAACTCCAATTATGAAAAGCTAAAGTTCCCAAAAATTTACCAGTAAATTAGTGGGAAAATATGTGAATACAACCTGAATTCCAAGACTCTGCCCTAGCTTCTAGGCAACACTTCTTTCTGTAGTTTTGTACACATACATATATGCACATGAGATGTCTGTCTGGGAAAGAAAATACCCTAAAATAGCCAATAGCTGTGCCACAGTAGTAAGCTTGCTAGTACTCTTGTTTTGATAATGTCTGCACTGCACAGACAGATTGCCAAAGGCTTGGAGCATAAACCACATTTCATTACCAGTAATTATGAGAGTATATCAGTTTATGGGGATGATTGTGCAGGTGGTGCTAAGTGTTATAAATATTTATGCTACTGCAAAGGAAAACTCCCTTCTGAAGGTGTTGGAAAGGGGGTCTCTGTTTTAAAAAAAAATGTTGAAATCCTTCCTCACCTTTTTTACCTGACTTTAAATCATCAAACAGACTTTCAGTGTCTACACATCTTGTGGGATTTTTACCAGCTGCAAAAATTGAGCTTTCAGTGTTCCCAAAGAATTCATTGAAAGCAGATCTATGTGTTAACTCAATGGAAAGGACTGATCACCTTATTTCTGTAATCCTGTGACAAATCATCACTGGCCCAAGACGTAAAAAATACAAGTAATAGCTGAAAAAATAATTGTAAAGAAAATTGCTTCCATAGTGTAATGTATTTCCTGGAAAATGGTCAGGTAATTTAAAAGCAAATGTTAGTGAAAATAGCTACAATGTAAAGACATTTTCTATATCTTTCCTTTTGTATTGACTCTTTTTGTATGTTCTAGATGTAATTAACCTAGAATGTTGATTTTTTTTTTTTTTTTTTTTTTTTTTTTTGTGTGTGCACCTTATACCCTTATACATGACTGTGATGAAAAGCACAATAAAAAGGAGGCTGGTAAAGAGAGAACTTGTCTATATCTCAGAATATAAATATTTTTAATCACTATTTGTTATATCTATCTAGACAACATAGTAAGAAAGCCTATATTCCATTTAGGAAGAAAATAATTCACATCCTCTCAAACAAGTTCACGATCAATACCTCCTTGATTTAAATCGGAACTCTGTACACCAGCTCACACTCCCTGATGCTCTTTCACATCACTACTGATGTTTGCACAAGAGAATTTAACTTGCATCTTAAATACAATTCCTGAATTGAGGCCAGCTTTCTTTGGCAGAACTTGGTCCTTGAAAATCATTTAAGCTTCTTTCAGAGTTGCACAGCCAGCCTCCAAATCTAGTGTTTGCAGAGCAAGCTGTCACATATAAAATTTCATAAAGATGCAGGTACCTTTTTGAACATATTTAAAAATCATCATTTTTTTTTAATCAGCTTTTTGTGCTGAGACCTGGAATCACACTATCACACTCCTAGGAGAGTGAAGTTTACATTGTGCTTTAACGTAAGTGGATTTTAAACTGCAGCATGAGGTCCACTTAGACATTTCTAGTTTATTCTCAAACCCTGAAACAGCAGCATAGCGAAATCTTGTAACTGAAGCTGACATCAGGAAAAAAAATCAGGAAATGTTTGCAATTTTGGTTTACCATAACTCATTTTCAGAACACAAATTCTCTTTCTGTGCATATATGTCATGTGAAGGGCATATAAAAGTTTACTCAAAAGGGCCCTGTTAAAAGCAACAGTGACATTAAGCATGAGCAGTGAATAAAATGTATAATTTCAGAATCATAAAAACACATGGTTTCATTAGATGGGTGTGTGGTGGTTCTCTCCTGTGTCTCAGAAGAGTTGTTATTGATCCGACTATGAAGCTGTGACAATAAAACTGTACTCTATTGACTGCAGCTGCAGGGTCTCCAAATATTATTTATTGAGGCAAGCAGAACAGCAAAGCAAAAGCACTGCCCCAGTAATAAGTGGTAATTGCTGGGAAGCGAGGCATTGCACTCCCTATTGACCCTTGCATCCTGAAATTCCGATGGATTATATTTAACTCCATTAGGATTGGCATTATCAAATTACATAAACCACATTATAGAACAGCCAGCCTCAGTTTAGATCATTGATTTTCGATTATACTGATCTTCCATACACTTCAGAAGTAGCTTCTATTACCAGTGATATGATATCAGTGTTGATCAGCAGGGGAGGCAGAACGGGTTTATTACAGTGAGATAAATGACACTAAGGAAAAGAGTAACCGTTCCTCCAACGCACGGGAGGATGCAAGAATTCTTGTAAACCAGAAGGGTTACAAATTGAGTAGCATAAAATTTACATAAAATTCTAAAAGCTCTGATACTTTCCCTTTTTTGTGCTAAAGGCATGAAACCTTTTGTGTTAAATTCTCACTCTGTATAGACCAATGCATTGTCAGGTTATGATGCCAAGTTTCTGGCATTAGAAATGTGTTACCTTTATAAGACAAAATAGAATTGAATGGAATATCTGAATAATACCTACTCAAATAGCTGCCACTAGGGTGCATTAACGTGAACTTGAAGTCCTACAAATTTGATATGTTCTCAAGGTACTTAAATTAACAAGAGCCTACCACATCTTTATTCTCTGCCAATGTGGCTTATCATGGAACTGAACTTTTTACTGAGCTCTAAGATTAAGGCAATTTTGTTGTATCCTTTACAAGCTTAAGTCAAAGAAGACACCGATTTGTTATAGCAGTTAGCTGAACTTCTTCAGAAAGTCAAGAGTTTAACTCCAGGGATTACTAGTTCATTCACTGGCAAGTGGACTTGGGGGATAGCCATTGCACATACTAATTTTGTTCTCAGGGTTATAGGGAGTTTATTGTGTATGGTACTAGGTATCATCTTTTCCAGTTATTTTTTTCAAAGATTTTGTGTATTTAAACCATCTGTTGTTAGGACTAGAAGAAACAGTTCAAAGTCTGAAAGAAAAGGAGAAGTCTGAAAAGAAAAAAAAAAAAAAAAAAAAAAAAAAAACCAAACTAAAAGCTTAAAAGACAGTGATAAGAGGCTCTATCACTATTTATAAAAGTGGTGATTAAAAGTCTGTCTTAAAAACACCATTTATTTCCATTAGAGTTCAGTGTGAAAACTAGTTTCCAATGCTCATTATTCCAACTTGTAACCTTTCTTCCTTTTTCTGGACATCAAGCAAATGTGGCTACAAAAGTTACTTGTATTTTACATCACTCAAAAGGTTCTGCTCAGATGGAAATTTCACCCTCAATTTAGAGCTTTAATTCACAACATATAGTACAGTTTTATCATAAATTAACGTCTGAAAACAGATGAAGTGTGAGAACAGAACAATTTGATTAAGAAAGACACAAATTCTTTTGAAGAGCCTTAAAATTGTTAGATTTTAGTACACAAATCCTCAGAAGCATAAAAATGGATGTATTGACTGACATGACAATGGAAAAATGTTCTTTGAATGTCAATAGAAAATCACTATAGGGCTGTCATTGTCTGAAATTAACTGGATGAGTTCCAGCAATGAAAGAGAGAGGAAGATGAACTTCTAATATAATTTCAAAACATTTTTATTGCAAAGACATTAAGATTCCATCTATCTGTATTTCTGATTTTAGCACTAAAATGAAACTAGGGTAAGAAAAAGTAAAGGGTTTTGTTATTTTGTTTTATTTTTAACCATTTCATTCCATAGAAGGAAGCTGTCTGCTGCTAAATTCTCTTTCCTTTTGAGCATGAATATTACTGTTAGGACATAGACTCATTACTGTTAAACATAATTCTTATTATATTTCTCTATCTCATTAAAATTTATATGGAATTTTACAAACAATTTAGTAATCATGGTTTCAAATATGCAGTGAACAGCCAATGTCAAAAATGTCAGGAAAATCAGAGTGTATAGAATTTCTGTTTAGTGATAAATGTCTCTACCTGAGTAGCAAATGTTGCTAGCTGACTTGTTAATGCTACACTGTAGTTAAAGAATAAGTTCAAACAGCCAAGCTAGTGAATTCGGTATTATAACAACTCTAGAACTCCTTGGAGTAGCTAATGATTAGCATTGAATATCATACAGAAATATGTCATGGTCTGGCTTCTTGATTTTTGTTTCTGTCTTGGCATTTCAGAACCATCATGTACGAAAATAAGGTTGTTAAATCAGGACCCTGAGAAACATGCAATATTAACAAGTGTGTACATTTGTAATTTTTAACTGGGAAGATATTTGATATTGAATCTGTTTGTAAAAACCACAGGTACTCTTCAATTCTTATAATCCTATCAATCAAAACCAGAAATTATATGATGACTACTACTAATAAAGTTATATAAGATATGCATTAAGCATTGACTAACATGGAACAAGAGAGCATATTTTGTCACCAAGGCATTGTACAAAAATCTTAAGTCCACTTTTAGTAACATATCTTGCCTTGACAGAAAATTACTTCAACAACAAAGTCTGAAATGATGGAGGGAGGACAACTCCTATGGAATAGAATGTGTGTGTGTATATATACACATAAACTACATAAATATATGTATCTAATTACATAAATATAGGTATCTGACTGTGATTTACATTGATTTCTTCAGAATTCTGTAGCTTTAGTATCTTTTGCTTTTTCTGCTTGAAGATCTGCCTATTTTTGTCATTTGATAGTATGTCAGTTCTGAAATTTGAAATATAAACCTTAAGCTCAGAGCAAAAATATTGCAAAAACTAACAATCATCTATTTTTTTATTTCTTGCACATTGATTTCAATAAGCATTCAGTAGTTTCAGGACCATTTATCCTTTTCAAAGAGAAGGCTGACACACTGGTTAAACTACAAGGCTGGTGTCCAATTTCCTGCTCCCCCATAGGCTTCTTTTGTGATTTTACAAATTCACATAGCCACTTTGTACTTTAATTTCCCCTCACTATAAGAGAGACAGTAGTACCTTCTTACATCACAGTTCTGTCTTGGGAAACATTAGGACTACAAGATATGGAAACAAAGGTCATATAAAATGTTTCATACAGTGTGACAGATGCATTTTTAAAGAGAACCTTGAGTTAAAACGACTCTTTTTGGAGACTATAAGGAACAATTGTACTGTTCCAATGTGTTCCCCTTTTCTATGGTGAACTATTCCCTCAAAGATGGAGATAAAAAAAGCACTTAATAGGACAGCATAAGGCAGGATTTTTTGAGTGCTGTTAGAACTATGATAACAGGAAAAATAAGATGGGGTAAATGAATTCACCTTTTTTTCCTAACCATCCAGTAAAAATGCTGGCATTTCTTGACACATTTGCTACAAGCACATTACTCCTCCATTATTAATTTTACCACTGAATTTATTTTTTTTAAAAAGATTGAGAATGGAAGCTTTGATAGTAGAAACAACTGCCAAATAAGATCCTCCTTATTTTGTACTTGCAAGGTGCTTTGATGAGTGAAGACTGCAATGCTACCTCTAAGTGTCAGGGTCAGCTCTAAGGATTAAATCCACCCTTCTATGTAGTAGAATGTTACTTATATCCCTTGAGCTCTGCTTGTTCTTTTCCCAGTTTACAGAGTGAAGTGGGAACTATGGAAGAACAAATTGTCCATCATTTAAGCACATTGATCCAAATCAGTCTTGTACAAGTAGTAGCTCTGTCAAGAGCAGTGTCGTTTCAAAAGATGCCTATTGCATCTTCTAGAATACGGTTATAAAAGAAGTGCCACGTGCACATACACGCTGACTTTCACGATGATCCTGTCTTTGATGTCCCCTACAACTGCAGCACCATTTGTAATCGTGGCAGGTATTTGAGAAGTTATCTCACAATCAAGTCACATCTCAAAATCATGTTTCCTGAGCATGCTGTTCTCTTAATTTTTTAAAGTGGGAAGTAAATAAATGCAGTTTCATTTAGTTTCATGAACACTGGCACTGGTAAAAACTTTGCATATCAGGTTTAGTTTTTTTGTAGCACAGTTAGTCAGATGCTGGACCTAAATTACATATCTGTAACAAGAGCTGAAAAAAATCCAGAGGGCTCCTAAAACATTTTAGAAACACTACTGCCTTGTTCCAATGGTGCTTAAATAGCTACTTATTAAAAGGCAGAAATTTGATTTTGAAAATAGCTACTACTACTTAGTAACAGACTACAAAATGGGAAACTGTTTTCATTCCATGACTAGATTAAAATGTGACAAAATTGAACTACCTCATAAAGAGCTGTTCAGTATTCTCTAAGTTAAAAAAAAAAATAAATCAGTGATATCACATTTATTCACTTGCATATATTTTGCTAGTATGCATAATGTTCTTCATTTTAAAGCTTTCTCTGAAACTAAATGTAAGACAATATTCTATTTTTTTCAGATAATCATTGACTGTCATTGAGTAAAAAGTTAAACATTTAAGTTGCATTCACACTTTAGTAAAATAACCATGATTGGCTACTCAAGAAAGAACCACTTAAAATAAGTTTTTCACACCACTGCGGGATATGGTAAGAAAGACTGAGAGATATACCAGGTGCTAAGGGAGTATAGTAGGAAATGCAGTGGAAAGATTCTAGGAAGCATAATTTTTAAGCAGACACTTTCTTTTCTGAGTGGGATAGCTGGCAAATTGTGTGAACAAACAGTAGAGCTTAAGAGATCTCAGAATTATTCACTGGGAAGACAGGAGATGTGGAGAGGAGGTTCATCATGACTACAGTTTCACTTGGGATCTCATCAAAATTCAGGAAACGCTATTAGGTCCTATATTTTGACTCCCTGCAGGAATAGTACAGCCATCCACCCGGGTCACACTAGGACAAGGCAATGGACACTGGACAAAGGGAAATACTGATGTACTGTAGGGAGGACTGAATTCTTAGAATTCCTATTGCTTCTTGCCTAATAGTTGGGTTTTATCAGGCATGTAACTATCTTCACACTACATGGCTTAGAGGCTTCCCTCCTGAGTAAGCAACATTTTTAGACCTCCTGCATTTCTCTGCTGGAGCTTAAATCAGTTCTATGCAGCTCATATTTCTTTCCCAGGGCTGTTCTCATATGTCATGACAAAACATTTCTGAAATGGGCTTGTGTACTCTCAAAGATGACCCAGAGAGACAGTATACAATATCCCAATTTTTAAGTAAAGAGATTGGTTCTAATCTTCTCTCTGGGGATGGGGGTTCATTTAAATAGCAGACATGAGTGTGGCAGGGATAGTTTGGTTTCTGGTGTCTTTCCTGTGTGATGCTCTTCATTATCTGTTGTCATCAAAGTCCTTGGCAGGTCTTTACGAGCAAATATCATGGCATTTGTGCTGTGGTAGTTTAGAAAAGGAGAGTGCAGCTTACAGTGCTGGAATAGTAGCAAAGGATGGCATCCTCTGCTAACCTCACCAGTTCAGCGGTTGCTGCCTAACATGCAAACTGACTGACCACTGGGGAACACATCTCAAGGGAGAAGGGGGGGGATGCACAGGCAAAGGGAAGCTGTTTCTTTGGAGATGTGAGACGCGAAACAGGAAAAATGTACTACTCTGCTGTCATCCTACACTGCTTCTTGAATACTTGATCCTTCTGGTTTCTGTGTTGACACTTAACTAAGCATAAAAGAAAGGTTATTTGATTCAGACTTCATTAGGTAACACGGGAATTTACGCTATCATACTGTGTCATGAAATTGTTAGACTCATTGTGGGTATGTAAGAAGCTGCTAGCATTATAGATAACATCAGTTTGCTCTAGAGAAAGCAGCCTGCCCCAAGGGGAGGGGGTGGGAGGTTGGGGAGTGGAATAAACCATTTGAGTATCTTCACTGAAGTGACTGACTCCCCTAATTGACTCATTTTGTTTATCTCAGAATAAAGTTTTCTGTGGTAGAATTAGTTGTGCAAATGCATGTTAGCTTTTATTTTTATAATGCACAGAAATGTTTCAGAACTCACTATGCTTTCTACTGCAGAAGGTATGAAGCTTCTGCTATGACAAATTCTATTCCCAGAAGCCACAAACACTGCACATGAAGCATCCAACATGATGTACGTGTCCTGAGACACAGTGAGAACCTCTTAATTTAAACTTATTTGCCCTATTCAAGTGATTCAGCATGTAATTAAAGTCTATCGCATTATAAAAATTAGCTACAGTTCACCATTTGTTACAAGTGTGACTCACAGGGTCTAAGCCTGCTTAATATTCTGGTTGGCAGCAAAATGTTCGAGGGCAGAATCCAGATCAATACACACAATTTTTTTCAATCTTCCCTGTGGTAGTAGTGTCGTGTATTTTGGCACCTCTTTCTTGCCAACTGTCATGAAAGAAATTGTCATTCAAAATAAGACCAATTAAAAACTGATGTCCTTAAAAAAAATAGCTCTGCAGACTTTTTTTTTTTTTTTTCTCTTTTGGATCCACCATGTTCAGCAGACCACCGTGGCATGAATTGCCATTAATATGTCATTTCCCTTTCCTGTTATCACAATATAAAGGACCTTAGCTCTGACCTTTCTATCAAAACATCCTTTGTTTAGAATGAAAGCTATTCACTGTTAGACCCTTATCTATAGAGCTTAGCCAGCGGATCAAATCCAAAGAGCAGAATTCGTTTACTTTGTATTAAATGAGCTCAGTTAAGAAGTTTCAATTTTGGCAGAAAGGTGCATTAATCACAAGGAAAAGAACAGATCTCACTTTTCACAGCTTCTGGTTTACTTTCAATACAGTTACACAGTAAGGCTTTTGTTCCTTAAAAGTAGCACTGTATTTAAATACAGTAAATATAACAAAATTACCTTCTTAAAATTACACTAGAGTTCCTACAGTACAGGATGTCCATAATGACCTCAGTGTTGCATGACTAACTTTACAGCTTCAAAAAGGTTCCAAATTAGTTTGGACAGATGGGTTTTATCCAGAGGAAATCAATGAGTTTTTGTGAGTCTGACTTAATTTTTATGCAGCCAGTACTTTGAGATGAAATTAAAATATGTATGAAAAACATATTAAAGTTTCCCTTGGGTTCACAGTTGTTTGTACATTTACAAGGTGTTAAAGAGATGATTTAAAAACTAACTATATAAGGGATCAATGCAAGTATACTATGATTTATGGCCTTTCATGACATTTTTGACACTTCTGGCCTAATGTCTTATGTGTTTTGAACCACTAATTATCTTTTAATTCATAAGGGTTTGGTGGTATTTTATAAGTGTAATATAATATATAGAGCTGTATCACATGGAAAGTTTTAGGAAAAAAAAACACATTTTACAAGTTGTGCTGAGTATGTAACAGCTGTAAATAAAGATGTGCTGCACCAGTTAAAAAACCACTTGATCACAGTACCCCCAAATGGGGAGGGGTTCCCCATCTGCCAGCAAAATAGGCAGATTTTTAACTCATTGTTCAGTACTAAGGGTCAAAATCTATGCAGGTTTTGACCTCACCCCACAGCTTTAAATATCAATCAGAAAGCAAGAGTCAGGTTTTCACAGAATTACTGCTTTTCAGTGTGTAAAACCATATCCAGCCCAATGATTCAGCTGTGTCATCTTTAGGTCTATACACCAGTGAAAACTGCAGCAGTAATTGTGGTTCACTGGTGAATAACATGAGAATGTTTTCATTATTCAAAAGCGATAATTTCAATACTCATAGTCATTTCCCTCCCCAACCAACCCCATTTTTGGTACATAGAAATCTGAAATATGTTTCAAATATCTTTACAAAAAAATAATATAAATTAATAATATAAATTATTAATCTTGTTGAGCAATGGACAGAAGATGCAATGTTCTTTTGCAAACTCTTAAGAACTAAATAATTCATACTCTTTGGTTGAACAGCCACAACTTAAACCTACAGTTGCCTCAAAGCAAGTTGAATGGTTCCCATAATATGTTATCCAAGTCTAAAAATCTCATCAGTGTTCCATTCTGGTTTAGGTGGTTTCTAATATCACCACAACATAGACTAGAGACTTAGGGTAATGAAACCTCTTTTAAAATACTTGGAACTTATGCTACTGAATCCTCTTTTAAAACACTTCTCTCTGTCTCCATTTTCACTTAATTATTTTCATCAACCTACCTAAGAAACACACTGATTCTCAATGTGGCATAAAGTGACAAGATAAACTTGAAAAGTTTGTTCCCTAATTAAGTGAATTCATTAGCAGTGGACACCTGGAACCTTATCAAAGATTCCCCCAATGTCTTGTTATAGATGCAAAGATGGTTCAGTGTGTTTTTCCACTTTTCTGGGGAAAAGAGTATAAAATAGTGTGAAATATGTTTCCTAGTTCTCTATTCAGACACATCTACTAAAAGTTTATGTATATCAAATGCAGGCTTCAATATATGGATCATAACTAGGTGGAACCCAGGGCATTCCTTCCCTTTTCCTAATCTCCAAATATATACATATAATAGTAACTGTTATCTTATAAATACCTAATAATGCATAGATAGCTTGCCAGTTCTTTGGAATTAATGGATTTCGATCTGAGAGTCAAGTTTTTAGTGCCATGTAACACCTGGGAAAAATGCAGAAGAAAAGAAGACAAGGAGTACAGAGAACTTAGTAATCACAGCTCTCCAAGGAGAGTAAAATATAAGAGGCTCAGTAATGAAATTTCAATTATAAAGAATCTAAGTAAGAGTATTTTTCCTCTTCTGTTTTTTGTCTGGTTTTGTAGTAATTATTGGTGGTGATGATTGGTATTGATCGCTCTGCTGTATCTTAATGAGGCATCCTCTTTTCGACCATAAAAAATACAATAGATGGCATTCCAAAATACCAACAATTTCTCTTCAACAAAGTAAAATCTATCTTATAGCCTCCTCACTGTTCTAGATCTTCTGCAGTATCTATGCTTTCAATAGAGAATAAAATAGAAAAAAAAAAAATGCTCGGATAACATTTTCAGAAAGTAAACAAGCGTTGACTTTCTGCAGGTCATAAATGAAGGAGGTAATCTTGATACTTCAGTCCTATCAAACTATACTTTCCTTCCTAAAGGTCAGTCTTTGCCAGTGGTCAGCTCCTTATTTTCAGGACTTCCTCTTAAGCCATTCAGACAAAACTTACATATACATGACAATTAGCACTAAATAAGCATGAAAAACAAGACTTTAGATACTGTTGCATACTGACAGACCCTAAAAATCCAGGAAACTGAAGGTCGGATAGGACTTCTGAAAACAGACGTGGCACATACAGCAGGCCAAAGCACCCCCTGTCAGCCTCAAGTAAGAACAGAGAAAGGAGAAATTAATGACATTGAGAGACTCTTTTAAATTTTGTGACTTTAAATTTACTTATTCCAAGTTTAAATAACAGACACATATATTAAAAAAGCTGTTGTCTATATAATTATTAATATTTTACTCTCATACATATTATTACTACACTATTATAAGTAATATTTTTACTCTAACAACCTGGGTCTCAGTTCTACATCAAGGACATTGACAGTATTCTCTCTAAATGTCTGTTTCAGAAAAGTCCTCTTGAATTTCTTTTTTTCCCCCATTAAAGGTCAGTAATTCAAGGCAAAGTGAAAGCAGAGAATATTTAAAAAATGCACGAGAAAGAAGGAAATATATAAAATACCAGCCATATGTAGATACCTCGGAATGAGAGATAAAGCAACACACTAAATGATAAAGAGCTCATTAACTTTCCTCTTATTCGGGATGTCTACATCTATCTCATTAAGCTCTTTTTATCCATTCTGGGGGTTGTGGTCATGATTCTTTTCTGCTAACTCCTGGTCAGACACATAGAGGAAAAGGAAAAAAAAAAATAATTCCAAACCCTTTTACCCAACACAAAGAAAACAGCAGTGATGTTAGAGCACAGGCAAGCAACAGCCAGCTTTGGAAAACTGCTCTGGCAGGGGGGTTGGACTAGATGATCTTTCGAGGTCCCTTCCAACCCCTATGATTCTATGATTCTGTGAAATGTTCAAGAAGTTCTTGAAAAAACTTTCTCCTATTCTCAGTATTTTGCTCTGAGGACAAAGCTCATCTTACTCTTAGATCAGCAGAGTGATGCAACTTAGTGAGCTGCTTTAGGTGCTTTCTGCCTCTTTTTGTTATGAAAAAGCCTCTTCTTGGAATTAGGGAAGTTGTAAAGCCTTGAACTCTGTACACGTGACTTCTGCTTCAACATCACAACTTCTGGTCAGTTTGATCACTGCGCCTGAGCAACTCCTGATGACTTCAGTGCTTGTGCTCTTGGATAGCTGCTCATAAATGCTTCCCTTAACTCCCTTTCCCACCTATAGACTCTGCATGTAGCAGTACCTTTTCCACTCCCAAATTGATACAAATTATCAGCTTCTGAGTGGACACTAGCTGAGGAAATCAAAAGGAAAATACCATTATTTTCATATGTAAAGTCTAATCTCTCCCTGCTTTTCTTAAATAGTATAACTTTACAGCAGGCCTTAAGAAGTCTGTACATTAACATATTGGTATTGGGTATTTTTAGTAATACATACAGAAGACAGTTTAATATCTTTGAATGAGAGGCATACTTGCATGTGTAATGTGGTTACCACCCAGTAAAATGAATCCTGCTACTGTATATCAAAAAGCTATGCAGAGGATGGATTTGAATTTCTGTTATCCCTAAGGATAAGGTAAGAAATGTAACATTCTGGAAAACATTGCACTTAGATTCTTAATTACTTTACAGTGCTTAAGCACATGAATCAAGCTGAGAAATAATCTCCCTGTAGCTCATTAATCAAATCAAGTATATAATGTTCCTTAACTAATGCTGTCCTTTCTACGAAATGTGTATACAGAGGGCTTTCTTTTTTTCTTTTCATAACTGTTTACATGCACATTGAAGAAATGTACCCAGCACTATTCGTAGTAGTTCCAGTAAAAAAGCACCATGAAAACAAACCTCTAATAAAAAGACTAATTATTAGCAGGGGTGTGTGAAGGAGCTCATAGAAGCAGAGGTGTACAAAACTTTCTGGGTCCAACTTCTTAAGGAGTTACAACAACAAAATCTGGGTGTAATCCACATAGTGAATTGCACTCAACTTGAGTTTCTCTTAGTTTCAGATTTTAAAAGAAAATAAAAACTGAAAGAAAAACTCAGCTTGAGAGCACTAGATTTTATCTTGTTTTACATCAAAACCTAACAAAACTGTGAATTTTTCTTGCTTTCAGCATGAAACTATAAATCACCTCAGGTTTTCTCAAACATTTAATTAACCTTAAGGTCAGTTCCTCAGGGTTAAATGCTGTTGTCACTGGAGAAAATGGAATTTTTGCCATTGACTTCAGTGCAATCAAGCTTTGGCCCATAGTGAATTATTTAAGTGAAGCCAGTTAGTATGAGCCAGGGAATACTGTGAGATAAAACTGAAAAAGTTCTTACTAGGATTAAAGTAACAAACCAGGAGATATGATTTAGAACTAATTATTCATAAGTCTCTGCTGATCAGTTTTTCTAGCTAGTGAAAAAATTGAAATCTGGCATTTTCCAGATTCCTGAACATCTTAAAATATTCAGTTAGAAAGGTTCACGAACACGGCCAATTTTCCAAATGACACTGACACCAGACATAGTAGTAAGAAAAATTATTGCTGTAGTTCTTCAAATTCTTAGTTGCATTCAAGATAGAAATTCTAAAGTAATGGTTTTGAAGGGGAGAGGAGAGAAAGTATAGTGTAGGATTTGGGTGTTTCAATCACTAGGTGTTAGCTTTTGCTGTAGATATGTACTTGGAAATGCAGATAGGCAACTGAAAGATTTTAGAAAATATTTTAGATTCTACTCAAAGTCCTAGTATGTGTGTAACTGTATCTTAGATGCTTTGAAAGTACCACTTTTAGCCCTTAATAAACCCATAAAATAAGCATTGTAAATAAACCAGTTAGGTACCAACAGACAGATACGGAAGCGATTAACAAAATACAGAGCTTTAATGGAAGTCTTTCCAGTGATCACTATGGGAATCTCAATTGAGCCCGGAGGCCCTGATTCAACAAAGCATTTAGGCTCCTAACTTCCCATTGATTTCCCATTTAAATTAATGGGAGGTTTGGGCCTAAATACTTCATTAAACTTGAAACTAAGTGATTAGGCTTTGGTGATATTTTCAGCACATTGCATTCCTCATCACAGAATTATTGGAAAAGCTTATTGGTATGAGGGATTTCAAGTCATCTACTGGTAAAGCAAAAAAACTTGTCACACTCATTCAGTCTTTACCCTGCGGATATAAACTTTACTGTGGATGCCCCAGAACATCAAAGAATATTAGCTATATATGTCCCTCCCTGTGATTATAGATACATTTTCATCTGTATTTTACATATCTGTCTTAGAGGCAACCATATTGTAAATCAACACATTACCAGGAGGATCTGAAGTATTGTAACGTGAAAAAAAAACTTATGAAAGATGTGCAAATCTAGTCCCTATATATTGAAATTGAATCCTGAATGTATATTGTTATGGCTCTACATGCAAAGGCCATTAGAAGGGGACACTCTGCCTGCCTTTCTGAGAGGAGCAGGAAAGTACCACTACGTAGAGACAAGCAGCTTGCTCTGTGGATCTGTCCATACTAAACAGCATATAGAGAGCTAAGCTTCCTTGCTTGCAAGTTTCATACAACCTGTTGTAAAAAGAACTTACATTGCATAAAAATTGTACACAAACATACACGTATTTTGTGTGGGGAATATCTGATGATGATATCCTTTAGAGAGTTTTATTTTTAATATACATTGTTAAAATTATTAATGATTATATTAATTCACTCCTAGGTCAGTTTTCATATTCATCTCTACTTCTTTTCATTTGTCTGCACATTTTTGCCCAGATACAAACACATTTTGTCCAAACACAAATACACTGTATTTGTATTTACCTAATAAATATTGCACTGTACTCTGGCAGGGGGGGCGGGGGAATCATGGGTATACTAAACAAGAAATAAGTTTCTTCAAGCAAAAACTGCAGTTTCAATTTTTATATTACTTTATATACACACCTATGAGGTTCTAGGAGAGCTGATAAAGCACCATGTTACTTATGTCTAAAACACTACAAATTCTGTGACAGCTTAATTTAATTGTTGGTTTTAAATCGATAGCTGAGAGAACTTTGATATATTTAACTTTATGTGGAAGTAAATACAATTGCATTCTGCCTCTAGTTAGGAGACTGTGAGAATTTGTAGGTTTGAAAAAAAAAAGGAATAATAAAAAAAAAACCAAACAACAAAACAACAGGATAGAACTTTTGCTAATTAAATTCCCAATGTAGACAAGTATTGGAAGCCACTGGGAAAAAGAAGGAAGCTATTACTAGATTCTTCTGTGAAAATAGAAGGCAGTGGAACAGTTAAATGTTGACATTGAGGTTGGCATATTTAGGTAATAACAGTTGCACCTCATTGGAAGCAATCATGTTATCTAGTACAATATCAAAACAAACTATGCTGATATCTTTCAAAGCTGAGGTGCTGGAATAAAGCATGAGATATTAATACATGCTTTGCTAAATTAAAGCTCTGTGATTAACTTCTGTGTCTGTCATGTATTCTCATCATATTTGTCCTGAAGAATCACCATCTGGTTTTTTAATGAACAAAAAATAGAGTAAGTTTGGGGATATATTTATTTTTGCTACCACATTTTTATGTAGAATCAAATGTTTTCTTCTTCCCTCACAAGTAAGCAGAGTTGCTGTGGGATTCAGAAATATAATAAATGATTTGTTGATCTAAATTTTGTGGGCAAACAGGTATGAACAGTAAGATACATGCTATCTACTGATATTTGTCTCTCAAAAAAAAAAAAGTGTTTTTTTTTTTTTAAGGCATTTTTCAATGAAAAGTGAACTAAAAGTAGTTTTGACTGATTACCCCATGTTCTATTTAATTTTAAAGGCAGTTGGGGAAGGATTTTTAATTGTTTCTAAAATGCAGTGGGTAGAATCTGTTTCACTGTGGAGCAAATATGTTCACAGAGCTCACTCTTGAGACAAACATAACTGATTTTGCCAATCCTGCCTTCTAAATGGATTATAATTCAATGTGATAGCTATGATTTTTAACATTATGGGATCTGGTTCAGATAATAACAGGTATACAAATCAACTAATATAGATTAGATGCTATTAATATCCATAACTGTTAAATGGGGTCATGGTTTCTAACTAGCTAATAGACTCTTATGTACTAAATTATTTCATGGAATTCAGTGCCATCTATTCATCATAAGATAGACATGGATAATCTTAAGCAATTAATTTTAAAATTGTTCCCTCTTCTTGCTTCTAGTTTGAATGAATTGTTACTAAGACAAATTACTTAGTCTTCAGTGCTGATACTACTACTATTTCTAGTTAGCTGTGTACTCTGAGTGGAAAGCTAGTACTCTAAGTCGGAATGAAAAAAAAAAAAACCCCTAGGATTTCAGTTTCCTTAACTGGTTAGAAATAACAAGTGTTCATATGGTATCACAAGAATTTGTTTCTACTTAACAATGACTTCCCACATAATCAGTCTGTTCTTTTGAGGCAGTCATCTGAGAGGAATTTGATATCCTAGTACACATAGTGAATTAGGGTTCTAAGTAGAACAGAATATCTTCAACTTCAATGGACTTTTTATATGATGCTTGGAGAACAGTTTTGTTCTTATATATTTAAAATTAGCAACAGAGTTATTGTCAAGAAATAAAATCATTATAAACTGTCATATTATTGTCAACAGCCCAATTTCACAATGCTATTTGAAGTTTGTAATATCTTCAAAAGTGTTGAGAGGCAAATTCATTGACCTTTCACAGGTTCCTGTTCCTTTTTCCTGACACCAGGTAGTCAGAGAAGTTATGCAGTATTGAGCAGTGGTTTGGAAGAGAGACCCTTTAAAAAAACCCAACATACGTAGGCAGATAAAGAGAAATAGCCACAGAAGCTTAAATAGAAATGTCTAAATACTTTCCTAAATGGAAATCTAAGTAATTCTGACTGATTTATTATCAGGTCAGATAATGTTCTGTATCACATCAAAAGCCTGATTTTTTCATATTAAACCTCAGATTCAGTAGGTAAATGTTGGAGCCCACTAACACTATTGGGGAAACGTGAGCATCACATACGTACTTCATTGCTTTTAATGAGAATAAAATAAGATGGTACTAAGGTGAACTGCATATGGGCAGTAACACTGAATCCATCTTATATGTTGGTAATACTTCGCAAGGAAATCACAAAACATTGTCATTTGATAAAAGAGATGCTAGTATTTCTGAATATAGGCTGGAGTAGAAGGATGCCACTCTCTCAACAACGAGTTGAGAAGTTCAAAGAGTTGTTCTCTACAACCAACCCATCAGTTTATGTTCTTTAATCAAAGTAGCAGAACATTTACATTTACATTTTACATTTGCATTTCTCCAGTAATTTACTTCTTAAGAAAACAAAATAAAAGGTATTTTTAAAATCTTTTAAATCATCATGAAGATAACGATGAGGAGACCAGTAAATAAATAGGATGGATAGCATCCTGATAAGTATTGTGTAAATAATGATTGTTGGAGAAGTTTATAAATGCTTTAGAAGCTTATAAATGATTTACTGGCTACTTGGTTTTAATAAACAACACACAACATTTCAAAATAACTGTTGTTACTGGCAAGAAAGTCCACAAAGAAAATTAGTGTCGTAATGAAAGGAAAAAAAAAAAAAAACAAAACAAAACTAACCAAAAAAAACCCCAACCAAACTACAAAACAACAAAACCAGAAATTAATGAGAAAAAAACAGAGAAGAAGTGATAAAATGTGATGAGGAGACAGAGAAAACAGAGAGAAGAGGGACTAGCTATCGTTTTATAGAGAGTTAAACACACTCTGCCCATTCTCCAGTTCCACTACCAGGTTTGGAAAGTATTCATTAAACACTTAGGTTTCATTTTGAAAATTTATGAGCTTCATCAGGATCTCTTGATCAAATCACAGATTGTGTACACTGTTATCTGGCACAAATAATCAATAAAAATGTGAAAGTGTTAACTCACTGTAGAACACTTGGGAGGTCTATAATGTCCTTGATAAGACTGTACAACATCTATTAATAGCGATGGAAATCAGGAGCATGCCTTGACAAGAAAAACAGACTTGGTTATGCTTCTATGTTTGAAAACTCTATGGAAATGACAGAAAGTTATGTTGACAGCTAAAAGCTCAGCATTATCACATTTGAGCTCTTCTGAATGAACTCAGTACCCAGTTAAATATTGCTTGTTAGTACTACTGAGAAAAATATTTACAGACATTTGTTGGAGAAATTTTTTCTACACAGGAAAACAGCACTTTAAAAATGAATGTTCCAATGACCTGGTAGGAAGGTAGGGGGAACAAGGACTGCTGGTTATAATTAGCTGCTGCCGTTGCTGCTGTGAAGCTGTAACTGAGATCAGCATCAAGTGGTATAAAAAGAGCAACTTGGGAGAAACAGTAGGAAAAGTTCACTTTTTATCTACCATTTTTGTAAAGCAAGGCAAAATAAAGAGCCAAGCTAGATGGAATTTTCTAGGTTTTTTGTTGTGGCTAAATTGTCATGAGTTTTGTTATAGTTAAATTGTCTTGCTCTTGTTGTGAGTCACTGTTTGGCTGGGTGGACTCAAGAAGGAAGGAAAATATGTCTCTTCAAAGTGTTGCATACCTGTCACCTTATCATAAGATGGAATACAGTGAGGGCAAACACGGTCCCCACGAGATTTGGGTTAAGCAAGTAAAACCACTATAGCCTTATCATTCAAACGCACTTTATAACAAAAGTGCCTTAAACTTATTTTTGTTTTGGTTTTAGTTATGAAAAAATAAGACTTACTCACTGGATAGGTTTTTCCAGTCCCACAAAACTCTTGTTAAAATATTGATATAAATGTGCCGCTCCTTCTCTCTCCTCATACACACAGAGTACAGAGGTCAACATGCAGAAGCTGTGCAGTTATTTCAGCTGCTCTACACTACCTTACATGCTCTGCTGAGCATATCAACAATTTGGCCAATGCAGTAAAATACGCAAGAATGGGAAAGACCCTGCCCCTCTACCCCTTCCCCCCTCGCTCTGGATTTCTGAATTTATTCTCTCTTAAGCTGTAAAACTCAAATGCCTAAGATAAATAAACTGCTTTTGAGTTCATCATCCTAGTACTTCGGAAGTTTAAGACTGTTCTAAGGCACAGAGGTATTTCATCCTTGGTTCCAGTGCTCACCTTACTAATAGAGGTGTGAGAAAGAATTGAGGTTTTAGTTTGAAACCAGCGCAGTGCTCTGCGTTTCTGTGCTTGCTTTAGTGGATGATGGAAGACTGACAGCAAATATTATTTGCTGGGTTTTGAAACCTTTTTTGGACTTTGTGATTGGGGGAATTCACTGGAAGTTAATAAGTTTGCTGAGAAGACCTTTAGCTGTCCTGCATATGATTCCCTGCTATTTTTAATATAAATGTAGTATTTTAAATCCATCTCGTGTCCTAAACCAGATTTTGTCTTAAGCAGCTGTGCTTCAATTGTAAAATCTCACCCTTGTGTCTGGTTTCACATCTGGCAACACCCAGCTAACAGTTACAATGTAGAGTAATTAAATGAGGTTTTAAAAAAACCAAAATTATACGTAAAGAATAAATTATTAAAACAATGGGTTTTTTTCAACCAAATTTTGGAGAAACTTTTAAAGTACCTGGGATATCCAGTTATTTCTAAAAATGTTGATCAAAATAAGTACATGCTGAGGAAAGTAAAGGCAGGCTTGTAAATGGGTGGGGACTGGGCAACGTTAAAACTACCATAATTACTAGTCAGCAGTATGTCTCCACTTTGATGTCAACTATATGCTTTCTTTTCTGTCTCAGAGAGGAACAAACTTCAAAAGCTTTAATTTCAAGACAATAAATTTTTAGTGTTAAAGATATAAATGTAGGTGGGTTAGGACTAAATATTCATTTTGTGCTATTTATATAACACAGCCACAAAAGTTATATTATTTATAGGAGTATCATATAAGGCATAGCTTATTAAAAGAATAATGACAGAATTTTTACTGATAAATCTACATATTTCTCTCTATAACTTTGGATTTGTCTATATTTTAAACATGACAGAATCTTAAAGGAATTATAAGTATGAACAATCCTACTGACTTATAAAGTATATAAAGCTGCACATCCACAGAAGATGGCCATGCTGCTCTGTCATTCCTAGTCAGAAACCATACCAGCCTGAATAATTTTCAACAAGCAAATATATCAAAAGAGCTTGGCAAACCAAATTATTTTTAATTAAAAAACAGATATCTGACAAGGAGAACCTTCTATGAATATAGGAGTGATACTAATGCATTTATTTTTAATAACTATTAGGTTTTTGAGGTTTATATACTTGAATAATAAAACTTGTATTAATCATACACATCTCTTCTAGTGTTTCTTTTTAGATCTTCAATGTGTATAGGAGGGAGAGTTAGAAAAAAGTACAAAAGAAACCATTTCTTCACAGAGCTGTACAAAGAGCCTGGTTTGCTTCAACTGAAAAGTTACTGCTCAAACAGATAATTGAAAAGAAAAAGGTGTACTTCAGTCAGTGTGAATGAACATCCAGTATGAGAATGATCTGAAAGAAATATTTTGTATTCAGAAAGCTATTATAAAACCTAGCAGAACTTCCAGGGTAATATCTAGCAGAACGTGTTAGAGCAGAAGATGGCACTCTTAGAGAAAACAGGCAAACCAAGTTCAATCCCACCCTCTGCCTGAAAGGATTCAAAGGCCAGTTTCCCCCTACCTAGAAGAGAAACCTGAAAATCAGCTTATGTGTCATTCCAAAGCGGAAATGGCTGAATAAAATAATTAAATAGATATCGAAAGTCTCTTCAGTGATTGGTATAGCCAATTTTCACTTTGGTTTTTCAGTTTGAACAAAAGAGATTACTCTTAAAGTTCTACTCATAAATAATCTGGATTTCAATCTGTTTTCCAATTAGCATTCAGTTTATCTACTGTTCATACTCTGGAGTTTTTTCTGTCTACATTCATTCATGCAGCAAAAAACAAAGTCAGCTGATGTATTTCACATAACACTACAACATGCCCTTGATTCTCAACTGTGCATAGTTAGCAAAGCAGTGAAAGGAGTCCTATCCAGGCATCCTATCAGTACAATGACTATTCTTCTTTAAGGAGTAGTTCACAAAGTGTTGATAAATCCTAATCCTGGCCATTTCATAAAAGGCTTGTTGTAGTACCTAACATATCAGATGATTTGAAATACACTTTTCAGAACTATTTCTGTTTATATATTATATCTCATCAAATATTGCGGTCAGTTATCCTGTCTTCTGTGAAAATACATCTGTTTTAAATTCCTGTTAAAGAAACCTCCTGAAGAAACATTTTTAGATATGAAGGCTATTATCTTTTGTAAAACTTTTCAGAGTTCTTTAAAACCTTTTTCAGAGGTTCTTTCTTCACATAACAACTCACATCACTCCAAGGCAAATAGCAGAAACAGCAGAATGTAAATTTCTAAATTTCTCTACCCATTTTTACCAAGTATTTTTGTGCTCCCAGAATTATGTTAGCCTCTCAAACTGCACTGTACAAAAGGGATTTAAGATCAGCTCTCTTTATGCAATAAAAGAGTTGAGTATCTATTTACAAAGAAATAGAATTTTAAATCAAGATACCATTTGACAACCGTTATGACTGGCCCAGATACTGCCCAGGTCTACACACATCCAAAAAAGCTGCACAGCAGTTGCACAGTAAAGATCCTCAATATGGTGTCAGAGGAACATTGAACTGCCTTCTTAGCTGCATGTGAAAGCTGAGCGCTTCAGTGGAGCTGTCTTAGGTCTGATAAAGAACTTCCAAGCCCGCCAAGACAAAACACTCATTGATCCTAACCGTGTAACTACGGAGTGAATAGATGTTTTGCTTGAAGGACTGAGCAGGGACTGCAAAGCTGGAACCAAAGTATTAGAAGTCTAACACGGAGATTTAGGCTGCAAATATTTACCAGGATTTCTGCCTTCGAATTTAATGACAAACTTTTAATAGATGCCAACAGGAAAGCTCTCCTATTGCAGGAACTAAACCGACTGCAATGTTTCAGAAGCCCTGTAATTGTGGCTTGCTTTTGTGCCAGCTGGTGTGGTCATACTATAAATGGAAGAAAACAACTCTGGGGTGGACATTTAATTCTGTCTCTCTCGATAGCAAACATTAACCACTGGTCTGCTATCGGACCACCTGCAATGTGTTAGTCATTACAGAGGTCACTGTTACCGAACATTTTAAACTGTGAATAGCTTCAGTTTAAATTAGGTGTAAAAAAAGTCATTTCCTTTCAGTGATAAACTAAAACACCTGCAGCACAGCTCAGGTTTACCGTGAGAGATATAAACTCTCGCTCTGAAGTTGGACTGTTCAAGCACATACAAAACCACAGTTTTATAAGATAAGATCTTTCTAATCTAAATTATTACTGTGTTGCCAGATTAGGTGATTACATGCACAGCTATTTCCCTAGATTGCAAATTACTCTTTTCTCTACTAGGAACAAATGACATCTTCTGTTGTGGATGTATTACATGACTTCTTTCCTCAAGTCATTCAATCTAGTATTCCTTTCTGCTAAAAACAAACAAACAAGAAAACCCAGGCAAATGCCAAAAAAACCCTTCACCCAAAGCCCAATCCAAACAAACAAACCGAGAGATTATTTGCTATGTCTCTTTCTCGCTTATGTCCTCCCTTCTCTATTATCAAATAAGAAATGTATTTTCATTCCAAAAGTGAACATATTGCAGATCTAACTACTGGTATTAACTTGTAAATTTTCAAAATGTATTTAAAAGTTTTATCTCTGATTTATTTTATATAACGTTTTCCACAAGAACAAACATGGGTAGAGATCTGGAGTGTTGAGTAAAAAAACCAACCTCACTAAAGTTCTATTTTTAAGGATTTTTGTTTCTACAAATTTGGCTGAGGCATCTAAAATTGGCTGGAGTGCTGGGCTCTAACGTCCAGGTGTTCACACCAGAATCTGCACATACTTGGGGTGTGCAGGTGTATCTCCATCTTTTCCCCAGATAGAACAGGTGCTCAAAGGTGCCTACCTTCAGAAGAGAATTTCTGAACCAATATATCTCTACACAGGAGTTCTACTCTTTCTCTGCTTTTGTTCACATGCTTTCTTCTAGTTATGCAAAGAAAAAGCTAGGGAATCATGCATCTCTGGACAGCTGTAAACTATAGAAGAATGAAAGTCGGTTTAGTCTTCAGACTTCTCTAAAGCTATTTTTGTTCTTAGCGATGATAAAATATTCTGCTTTAGTGTAACTCATACTGGTGAAAAAAAAGGAGCAAGGAGTTGGCCATATTCCAGTTGGCTTCTTTTGTCATCAAGTTTTCGTTTTCTGGGCCATCTGAGTGGGAATTATATTACCAGATGCTATTTGCAATAGGTTCTGTGAGCCATGTTCAGAAATTAGGCACTAGAGGGACAATAAGATTAGAAGAATTAGAAGATCAGGTAAATAACAAATTTGTACAGTAGTATACACATTGACATAGATGATACCAGCCTATACTTAATAGACTACTATTTGACTCTTGGACACTCTGTTAACTTTTAAATTTGGCCATGTGACATTTTTAAAAAGCAGTATGTGATAATAAGATACTATAATAGAAAGGTCTCTAAAGCTAAAGACTGTGAAATATCCTGCCTGAAAATCTGGCTCTTCAAACTCTGTATCCTACACTTAATCCACAAGATGTTTGTGCCTCAGTTTTACTCTCAAAAGCTTATCTGTGCAATTCAGAATTTTATTTACATGGTACATGAAAACAAGAGAGAGAAAGGCTGGAAAGGTACTCATTTATCTTCACTTATGACTCTTTTCACACATTCAAACACTGGATTAAGTTTAATTCTCAGGCTGACATACTAATTTTCTACTTTAGCTGTGTCATTTGTGTGTCTATTCTCTCAAAACTTGCTGAGATTGGAATTTACACCATTTGTTTTCCAGCAGTCTGTATACTATAAAGTAACTTTGAAAACAGCAAGGTTTATTTTAGCTGAGCTCTCAGCATGCTTTGCAGAAAGAACAAAACTATAAAGCTGAGTGTATTTCCCTTCACCCAAAATCTTGAAAAAAAATCTTGAAAACTTGGAAAATACTGCTAAAGTTATGAACAGCAGGAAAGAATCAGGTTTGGAAAATTTTCAGGAGGCAGTATTCTGGTCTTGGTATTGTCCCACCTACCAGTGCTGCCTTAATGAATATGACTTATGAAGAAAAGCAAGAAAATGGGCACTAGAGAGGTTAATTTTCCATATCAGAGATAAGTCACCAAGGGATGCATTTTCCTTAATGTTCCAGTATCTTTTTTTGTCTCCTCTGTAGTTTAGTGGACTTTGGCAAACTTTAAGAGATGAGCGTTTGATCTCTAAATTTTTGTGTGTGTTTCTGTTTGTATATGATGCAATTAAGAGTTTCTGCTTTCCATATTCCAACATGTTATTATCAGTCATTTCTCTAAAGACAAAATCTACTCTCAAGTGGCTTCTTTCAATACACCATAAAACTGAGTCCTGGTGTGCTAACAGAAACGATTGCTCTAGTGTGGGAACCACCTAACCTTTTCCCAGTGTCACATCAAACAGCATGTTATGTGGTCATTGACAGCTTTCCTGTGCTGAAGCAAGCCTACCACGTAGATAATAAAATGCTGGAGCCCATTAATAATATTCCCGCTATTTTTTCCAGGGAATGTCTGTCAAATGAATGACCACACATTTTGTAGATAATGGTCCAGGAAATATTGCACAACGCAGCTGCTTTTGGGAAGTCATGTTTGTAGAACATCAGAGGAACATGTATTTCACCATTTGCAGACAACTCCTGATTCCCTAAATAGGTACATAGAATTCCATGATATGTCTAATAAAAATAATACCTCAGTAGCTCTACTCTGTTAGTAACAAGACTTGCAGAAAAAATAGCGTCCTTTGATCTGTTTTAAGGTCTGAGTAGCCCAAACCATCAAAAGTCATTGAGAGTTACTTCTGAAAACAAAAAATAGTATCAGTTAAAAGTGAACAAAATATTTCTATAAATGAGAATTTCATCAATACAAGTCCATGACATAAAATATTATAATTTGAAATGAGCTCAAACCAAACTCATGGTATGCAAATGCATGTGTATTGGGTAAAAAAAAAAGAAAATTAAATCAATAAACTCTTAATTGAACATTACTTCTTTCTGGGGAAAATTTGACCAAAAAAACCACATCAAGCATCTAACATAGCAAGGAAGAATATATATACTCTGTATCACTGGGTCACAATCAGTTTTTTGCTTGCCTCTCAAAAACATGAAAGGCTTATTGGAAAGCCACAGATTGATCATCAAATATTTAGTACCTGGAAATGTGTAGAGAGAGAAATCCCAGAAGATAGTCTGGCTTTCTATCCTCTCCTTAATGCGAAGAGATTATTCTATTTTCATTATATTTGAAACACCAGTTATCATTTTCCATTTACCTTCAGAATAAAATCTCCTAATCTGCAGGAAAACAAACCTTTTTTCCATTGCTGAAGTAGCTTCCATGGTTATGATCCTCCTACACGGTATTTCCAGAGTAATTCTATGTATTTCATACAAAGCACGCTGACCCCTTCTGCCAATTCTGCTATCAGTTTTTTCCTGTATATGATTTACTGCTTATTTAAACACTTCAACTTCTTAAATGAAATGGGCATAACACACAAAACCGCACCATGGCAAGGAAGCTCATGAACAACCTTGCACTGAGATCTTCCTGGAGAGACTGCAGTGGAAGTGTGCTCTACAGTTCGTCTTATTTCTTAGTGCTTTCTCTCTTTTTTGCCACATTAGGCCCTGAGGAGCCTATGGAATGAGAGCATCTCTGTGATACACTCTAGCCATAGGAGACACAGAACCTCAGCTAAGGCACATTTTTATTCCAGAGGCTGGGAAACTGCGCCAGTCTCTTTGTTTGCCAGACCAGCCTGTATACTTGCATAAAGTGCTAGACATAGTCTCATCCACTTAACTCAGTAGGGCTATTGTAGTAAAGCAATGCCCATTTGGGATAAGTTTGGCCAACAACAGGCTGATAGTTGGCAGTGATCAATAGCAAATATTTTTTCCTGTTATGGACTAGAGTCTACAAACACCAAAACCAAGAACTGCTCATCAAGACTGAGTACTCTTCAAATTGTGGCCTTGTATCACTAACAGAAATAAATATATACATTCTAAAACTTGACCTTATAAACATGTGCAAGAGCTCAACATTTATCTCAGTACCCTACGAACATTGTAAAAATACTATTTAGATTAATCTTCTGCTAATTCCAGAGAAAACCAAAAGGAGCATAATGAAGCCGGTGTAAAATATGACTCCTAACTATGTTGTCTGAAATGCATTTGGGAATTGTTTGCTTTTAGCTTCATCCCATTGTCTTTGCAGCACTGATAACATTGCAATGGAGATTTTAAAATACAGAAATATAGAAAGGAAGGATAGATGCTACAAAATGAGACTCCATATTTTTTTTTAAATTAGGCCTCTTATCTGTGGCACAGGAATAATCCACCTCCATCAAAAGTAAATTAACATATACAAAATATTTTAATTGTATTTGAGAATTGTTAATCTATAGCTGTAGTAAATCACTAAATAAAGAAGTACTGCTACCAGAAACAAAAATTATTCTCAGATAGAAAGAAAGTTGTAAAAAAGCCAAACCCATCAATTTTATGCTGCATGTTCTATTCAGAACAGACTGTTTCCTTAACCATGGAAATAGTTACTGTAATTGTACTCTTGAGTAAGAATGAGCCTCTGCAGGAGCTGACCCATGAAGGTCTGCAGAATACTTGAGGCCAGCAACAGTGTAAACTTATGTTGTTGTAAACATGGTCCTTAATCCATCAAAAGAAAAACATATGGATTCCATCTTGATTTATTTCTACAACAAGTCAGAGTCATCATGACATCTTTAAATACTTTGAATATTATTGTGCTAACTTATGAACTAAAAAAGGCAAAACTTGAATCCATTAGAAGAAAAAGGCTCTTTTTTTTGGCTTATTGCTCAATAAAAAGCAGAGTTTTCTAAACATTGCATTAAAATTAATAAAGCTGTTTTGCAGAGTTCTGTGTTTTGGTATTACTACAGCTGCAATAATTAAGAATTTGGCCACAACTTTGAGTCATGAAAATCCATCAATTCTCATAGATTAATTTACTAAAGCTGTTATATATATATGCAGATTGTTTTAAAGTTTGTCTAATGGAAAAAAAAAAAAAAAAACCCACTTGGTTAAATCCACAAACTGTGTATGCATGAAGTAGTAATGCACACATATAGGACAAGGAGGGAAAAAAAAAAAAATCTCAGTGTACAGTGCTGAAGAGCTTTTATCCAATAAATATACAATATGATTATTGAAGGTAAGGACAAAAGTAGATTTTAATGCAGACATCTGAATATAAAGCAAAATATATTGCTGAACTGGCCATTTTCCAAGAGGATTATTCCTTCATTTCAATGTGATAGTGCATATCATTTGTTAC
>NW_008615000.1:32417-44112 GCF_000691845.1 Merops nubicus | reverse complement strand
AATTTAAGCTAAAGCTGCTAGGGGTCTAGCTTGTCCCTGCCTTTGCCAAGTTTCTCCTCTCTCTTCCCTTTACCAGCACTCATATTGCTAGGACTGCACAGTGAGTCAGTCCTGGGAATTGATGTGGATAAAATATAAATATATTAATTTTAAAAAAAAAAAATATAATTATCTTTGTCTGTCTCAGCTTCCCAAGCCCTTAAAGGCTGCACACATTTAATGATAGCAGGAAGTCAGGACTGTGATAATCCGAACTGTATTGTCTTAAAGGTCTGTAGAATTATACCCTAAAGACTCATAGGGATTATAGATTATAAAATTATCTTCAGAATTATACCCTGAAGATCATAACTTCGCCCACATATCCGTGTACACAGAAAAGTGGCAGGACATGCTGGATAGAAATAACATCAATGTCTTCATGATGGCCCCAGAACTTAGGTCTGTACCCATGAGCAAATTTGAAGGAGAAGGGAGAAAATTTTAACGCAGCTCTACATGTGTTAGGCAATGGAGAATGAACAGTGTGTCTAAGTTCATTTGCTCATACATTCAATGAAAATAAACATGTATAATTCAAGTTGAAGAGAGAAACTTGAGAAACAATAACAAAGATTCTTCATGCTGTTGCCTGATAACTGGATGCTAGTTTGCAATGAGAACTATGTACACGAAAAAAAAGCCAAAACAATTTCACACTCAGAAACATCACAGCATAGTGTGGTGAGGTAATGGCCACGGTCGACATGGCTTGAAGATAATCACGCCTGGAACACTCTGTCCAGCATAGGCCACCTCACTGGGAGAGAGACCTAAAAAAGAGAAGGGAATTCATAGAAGAGCAATCAAAGAAGCCAGTGAAAGAGATTTACGAGGAAAGATTTAAAAGAAGTCACACGGACTGGCCAAGTAATGGCTAGGTTGGGGATATGAGGCATGGTAGCAGTCTATAAATATTTCAGGAATATAAATATACAAATAAGACAAAAGAATTATCTGGTGATGTTCATGGGATATAACTAGGAGTTAGAAGATTAATGTAAAAACTGAAAAATGTAGAGTAAATATCAGGAAAACTTTTTGAAAGTGAGGTGCCTTAAACTGGTGGAAGAAAGGAAATGATGTGTATAACCTCCCTACAATTCAGCAAATTTTATAAGAAGATAAAACAATGCACTAGCAAGTATACTATGGAGAAAATGCCTGCATTTGTGGAGAACAGAAACTACAATTCTATTAACACCAATAAAATAATCTTAAATTGATTCAGTGTTAATTCACACTAAAAACAAGGAGTCTTTAATTTGCTAAACTCATGTGAAATTACAGGACTAAAATTTTTGTATAGGTTAATGATTTTCAGATAATGAAAGAAATATTTAAAAATTCTTTTAACTGTCATTCCTGTAAATATTGTGACTAAATAGATTATGTGCATAATCAGGCACTTTTTTTAGCCTAATTTGGAAAATATTTGAACTTCTCATTCATAAATCTGTTAGAAGATTGCTTCTTTTTTTTTTTTTAATTTATTTATTGTATTTATTTATATTCCAGCACATCAGGAAAAGGTTATGGCATTATTTAGCCTGCTCTCTACAACTGCATCTTAAATTACAGCTCCTACAATTCTTGGGTATTTTCCTCATTGTGACTATTCAATTTAAACAAACCTTATATTTATATTGCTATGAAATCACCTTTATAAGAATACTGATGTTTCATTTACGTAACGAATTTATAATATGAACATCTCTGAAGCTTCTTTTTCCCCAGGAGATATATGTATTTTTATAATTATTGAGCTTGTATTATTCTTCCCTATATAATTTTTACCAGTTTTAAAAGTGTTATTTATATGCAATTTTAAACCATAGAAAAAGTCCCATTTTACTAATAATTCTGCTAATCTCTAACTCATCCTTTCCAAAATAGTTGCAGCTAAGAACTTTTAATATTTTTGTTTCTTGACTAAGACCACCAGCAAAAACCAAATCCACCATTCCATTAAATGGAGAGTTTGAAGTTTTCTGGTCTAATTTCATGTACTTCTATTAATGTTTTTATTGATCATCAAAGGGAAAGTTTGCTAGTTAGAACCCAGGGTACCAAAGAACAGCCAGCCAAGAAGATAAGAGATATGAAAATTAGCAAGTGTGAGCAGTAGAACTACAGAAAGAGCTATTAGTTTCTGCAATTTTGGCCTGTCAATATTGAGACTAAAATAGTATTTACCTTTCTATACACATCTGGCTACTCAGAATCAATTTAACAAAGCAGCTTAAGTTGTGTTTGCTATTAGTGGAGGATGGATGTATGTGTGTATGAGCGTGCACGTGTAGTTACAGATCAGACACCGAAAACTGGAAAGACTTGCAAAGAGAAATTTCTGAAAATATTTGCCAGAGTGTGCTTTCTTAGGGCCCAGTCCAACCCGAAGGAGACTCTGAGGCTGCCGGCCCGCGAAGCTCAGTAAACTTCCTGCATGAGGACTTGGAAGCAAGCTGGAGTCTGCGCCCCAGCTGCAACTTGCTCTGTGGCGCAACGTGATCTGCACGTCTGCTTAACGTGCCTCTAGTGGAATATCACAAGGGAATTCGTTCAGCCACTTGTATAATAAGAGCCATACAGGGTTCTGAAAGAGGGAATCTAGCGTGAGCTAAAAAAAGTCAACATGTTCTTTCAAAGGTCACATGTCTTATTTGTTGTTCAGGCTCTTCTGTGTAGCTTGAAATTTATTTTTAACATATTTCTGTGTGAGTTTCACTTGGAAGAACTGTTGTTTTCTAACTTAGTAGCACAAAAGAAAAGTTGCTGTCAGAAGAAAATCTAAGAAGCTGCAGAATTCCTAGACACATAATTTCTTAGGAGAAATACTGTGTGGTCTCATAAATATGTGCACAGGGGTATGTGCACATATGTACACAAACACGTGACAGAGATCAGAGATTACATTTAAAATGTTATTATGTGCTGTCATAAGAATGAAGAGGTTTTTGTTTTATGAGATGCAAGCAATCATTCTGACAATGAGAATGATTTAATATCATATAATAATGAGAAGTCATGAATACGATATCTTACTGTATATGGATGTCCTAATTTGTGTCACATAGTAAAGACATTTTGCTTAAATTATACTAGTATAATTTTGGTTACAATTAAACATATGGTATAACACTGCAGACTTCACTGGAATCACAGATTTTGTATACTCTTTGTTCAAATAGAAGCATTTAACACAGAACCTATTACTCTCTTTACTAACATTTACAATTCACTGTCCTCCATAAGAGATATCAAGTCGAAATATGGCACAGTAACATGTCTAAAACAAATATTTTACCAGCTATGTGACAATGATTTAATCTAAAATGGAGCTGAGAATTTGCCATACACTCTGGCTTACAGTTTGATCTCTCATGTTTCAGGTTATGTCTCACATAGAGTACAAAGCACATAACCCTTCCTCAAACCCCTGATTCAATGACACAGCTTCAGTGAATGAATGCTTTTTCCCACAGCAAATGTTTGAAAGTCGGTTCCTATATCTCATAAAACCATGCACCAGTAGTATTACATGTTTATGTGATGGGCATTATCTGTATGGGCATTACCTGTTGTTGTAGAGATGAAAGGCCCAGATACCCTTAAACCAAGAATGATCAAAACAGCAGAGTCTATGAAAACTTTACCTAACACCAAGAACATGTTCAGTCTACTGAAAAGAAAACTTACAAATATAACTGGTGTTTCCTTATGAAAATAATGTACTTGTTTGCATCACCATTTTGACAATGTTTCTTCTTAACACTGATTTTACCTTACTGAATTGAAATATTAGTACTTTATAGTCTCTTTCATTCCACAATTACTGCAGTTCAATTATGCTCTTGCATATGTCAGGTACACTACAGCCTAATTTAATCTTCATTACACATTGCCATATTGCAATTATACATGCTATCAGAGTGTTAACACATATTTAAACCTGCTATTCCTTTGTCACTGATTTACAAAGAGGCACCTGAAAAGAAGCAGATGTCATAATTACATGCTTATTCAGCTCATTTTATACTAAGTCTCAATATAAATTGTAGATGAGCTAGGCATGTCCTGAAATTAATGTAGTGATAGTACACTAATGCTGTGATTCATTATGGTTTGTCAATGTGCTCCACTTCTGGAATGTGTGATAAAATTATATTAATACTGCACAGTAATGAGATTAATGAATTTGTACATGGGGGAGAATAATGGTTCCCTTTGTTAGACTGTTGAAAAAATAACATATAGGTAATTAAAAAGAATTAGTCAAACTCCATACAACCCCATTTGTATTAAATTAATTTGTCTGGCTTCATTTCTAATAATTGATCACTCTCTGTAAATTATAAAGCACTCTTCAACCATATGAACTACTACTGTAGGACGAGAGATGCCAGAGTATTACGAACCATCAAGGTGGTCCCTGTGGGTTCATATTAATTAAGGTTTAACAGTTTGGAAAATTGTAGCAATATTTTATGATTCATGTAATTAAACTCTGTAACAAAACGTCACAACTGCTAGTTATATCTGTGCCTATGATTTATATCTTACCCCTATTTCAAAGGAAGCAGAAGTAATGAAATATTCTTAAACACACAGACAATCAAAGGAAAAATGTACTGGTTGTTTTTAGTGTTCCTAACTAATCACATTAGCATTTCATTGCCTCTACTTCAGGCACTAATGGCCACCATCAGACAGTGCAAATTAGATTAATTTAATATTCAACATCATAAGGTTTTTCAACAAAGGCTGGATTCTGATCTCTGACTCGTTTCTCTCTTCTGCAATTCCACTTCATCTGTATTTTCTCCTGTTTTCTCTATCAGCAGTGCAGAATCTAACCTCTTCCTTCTTTGGTTCTCTAATACAGCTAATATTTGCCAGAAAAAGCTACATTGGTATATTTGATGTCACAGATCTAAACAAAACAGAACTGCAGTCTAACATGACTGATGCTGAATTTCAGAGTCTCTTATTAAAAGATTTTCTTTGAAAATAGTTTGTCTTGTGCAAAAAGTCCTTGAATAATCAGTCATATTCAGTCATGTAGACAATTAATGTACGTGTGGTGTTGCTTTCCATTGCTTCTTCCTGGAGTTTCTCACTTACAAATTTTTTTTTGTTACTAATTATCAGTATTGAAGAGGCACTTTTAAAATGGAAGTGTATTGCCAAAAGGCACTTTAAAAAAAGAACTATTTGCAAGAAAGCTTTAGTTTTGACTGCTTTCTCAAGTCTAAAAAAGTGTGTTGTAAAATATCTGTAGGTTATTGGTACTCTAAGAACAAAAATCAACTCCAGTTTAGCTTTTTCATTTAACAATATCCTATCGTACACTGGTTCTTGGAAACCCAGAAACTACAGCATCCAGAGACATCTGTCCTGCTGCGTGTCATTTCCAGTTGATGGCATACCTTGCACAGCGTGTCAAAGATTGATAGTCGATGGCAGATCAATTAAGCGGGGACCTGTCTCAATCCTCTGAATTTGTCCATAATAAGATTCTAACAAATCAGATACTATATTTGAGACTAATACAGAAGCAGGGATCATGTATAAAATCCCCAGACATTTTTTTAAGGTCATACTAATTTTTATACCCAAATTTAATCTAGAAAGCAAAACTTTGGTTTTAAATGATTGTTTGGGGTTTGTTTTTGTTTGTTTGTTTGTTCTTTCAGAACTCTAAAAAAAACCGCCAAACCCTCTTTCCCCCTCACCTCCCTCAGACTGAAAGATAGGCCACAGCTATCTCAGCTTGTGTGCTGTGGCTTGTGCAGGGAACGCACATGGCTTGCATTGTGTGGAACGTGCTCTGACATGCTCTGTGGATTAATAGGGTTCTTCTGCCTCTACAACAATACAAAATTCTGTTTTCTGGTAGAAACAGTATCTGTCCTCAATGATCTTTGTTCTCAGATATCACAGTAATGGGCATCAAATAAGTACCAGAGAAGAGCATTGGTTAGTACAAATGAGCAACAAATGTAAGGCTTGATGTGAGGCCAGAGAAGTCCATCTAACTGACCTAGCAGGCTTCAGACCAGACTCTGATTGTAAAAGGGTATATTGCACCAACCAATCTTCACCAATTCTCTGGATGAAAGAGGGCAGCATACATTTTAGTGACATTGGGTCCATGCTGTAAGTTGACAGAAATCCTGCAATTCCTCTAGGTGCATTCTGAACCAAATGGGGAGGGCGATGCCCACAGGAGTGGTGTATGGTTCTCTTTTCTCTTTGTGAAAAGCATGTTTCCTGTTGGGAAAATCAAAATGCCTGCCTCTCTAAACTTGTAAATTACTGCCTTTAAAAGATAAAGCATTCTTATTCCATCTTTGAATGCCTCATCTCAGTAGTTTTCCTGCCTGTTCTAGCTCTGAAAATTGAGTTTGCAGTACAAGCGTAAACACTTCTGAAATCTGTTCTAGGCAAATGAACAGAAATATACACCATAATTACAGGGTGAAAAAAATTACTCTTTTGTGTTGATATTCATATTCCAGCTTTCCTTTTTGTTACTTGGTTGGTTTTCCCCTCTGTATTATTATTCTGTCTTTTTCCTGGGAGTAAAATTTAGCCTATCAGCAGATAACAATTCTATCCTAATCTAGTTATGACAGATTTAATATTAATGGGACTAAGAGGAAAATCAGTTTCCTGACAAACGATGATAAAGTGAAATCTTTAAGCAATAATAAAAATCAACATGCCATATCATGTCACCAGTCATTCAAAAGTGACAAGCAGAAACAATCTGCTGAGACAACATCCAACTACAAGGATAATCACATTTATGATTTAATTCCCATTTAACATCAATCACATCAAATTAATAACTACTCTCAAAGCAAATTAAATCCTAAGTGTATTTTCCCCTTAAACTGTTATGATCAGAGAAGAAGTCCTAATTAAATCTTAAACCAACTACATGTTTTGTACATGTGACACCTGTAACTTGGCCAGCGTTGTGAATTGGCCCCATGTGGATTTTTGTCATAAAAGAAACTGACAATCCCTTCTAGCAGCTGCCATAAGTTTGATTAACATGTAACATAGACTTTTGTGAAAGATTTTCCATTACTTTGATGACTGCACAGCCATTTTGTTTTAGGAAAATACCACGCTATGCTGATTAGTGTTCGGCATGCAACTTGTAGACAAAGCTGCAAGCCAATGTTTATTCTGCTCTTCCTATGTTAGAGTGTTTGTCAACAAAAGATATCCTGCTTATACGTCATTTCATCTCCCCAAGTTGCTTATTCAAATGGTGAGGATACTGTAAGAGCAATTTCTTTAAGTTACTTTGAGATTTCACATGATTATGTATACACTGAATCAGAGGTGGCCAGCTGATGGCTTTTAAACTTCATCCAACTCCCAAGCACTTACATGGCCGAGAGTAGCCACACATCTTCATCTGTAAAAGTGAGTCTGGATACCTTAGGACATAACTTCATGCCCAAACTATCCTGCACTGGAGCAGCAGAGTCTTCTCAGAGCATCCATGTGCAAACTACTCCCAGGATGCTGTCTTTTCCTAGGTATTTCGTATGTCTCATGTTTCTCAGCTGACTGAGGATTTGGTTATGCAACAGGACAACTTGCCATCACTGCTTCAGATTATTGTGTCTTATTGAGACAGGAAACGTCAATGTAAATATACTGTAACTGAAAGTATAGAATTTTTGGGGAAACAGAGAAATATGTATTATCTCAGCACTTAAGATTGTCTTTTTGTTATTTTTAGTTCGAACAATTAAAAGAATCCTAATGTAAAACTCAGGCTGGTATCCTTGTATCAGAGCACTTCTCCTTCTATACAGAAGAAATTGCAGATACACATCTGCTCCCCTATGTTACTTCTTTCCTTCCCACTCATGAAAGCAGCCACTTGGAGAAGGAATATATTTGGCAGACAAGGAACAGATTTGGCAGAGAATGAATTAAGTGCAATAGATAAGCATATACTTCTCCATACTCCTTTCATGAGGTTCAGCAAGAGAATATAGTTTGGTTTAGGGTCACAGACTCTGACCTAGGTCAAGAAAAAGTAATGATAAACTAACTAAAACACAACATATCCTTAAAACTACTCTTTATAAATCACAATCCTAGGATGACATCCATTTTTCTTCCCCCTTCTTTAAGCTTTATTATGTTTTAGGATCTTATAACATGCAAGTCTGTTATTAAAGATTCTGCTGAAATATTCAGGGCTGAATCAAGATGTGAAGACACCTTTCTTTGAGACAGAAAATTGGCAAACACTGTACTATGCCTTACAGCAAGAAAAACAATCTTGCTGCAGCTGTTGTGTTTATCATAAAATTGATGCTACAAAAATGTTACCTGAATACAAATGAAATTATTTTTATTTAAACCTCTCATATTGAGGGGCACATTTCTTCACATGATCATGAGATATCCAAGGCCTGCTCAGGATATCCGGCTTAAAGGGGTTAATTTGTTCTCATTTAAAATTTTCCTGAAATGCCAACCCCAGATTTTAATGCACTTGGTCATTGAAGGTTAGATTGTGAGCCCCTTCATAACACCAGCAAGCAGCTACTCACATGTGCAGTTCCACTGTCTTCCCAGGAATTTGAGGTGAACAGTTGTATACCAAGATAAGTCACTATCTATCCCTTAGTGATTTCACAGCATCTAGTCACAGAGTGAAAACTCAGCACAAATAAGAGTTTCACATTCTGGTCATAACCACAGTGGTGTATCATATTTGTCATTTTAACTAATGGCTAATAATTTGAAATAATGACATTCCTATGCATGAGCAGAAAAGGTGATTTTCCCTGTTTCTTCACAGAACTGATTCTCCCTGTTTTCCCATGTCTTGGATAAAGGCAATGGGTTTCTCTGAAAATTTCAGGACCACAAGAGTGAAAAACAGCTTTAGCACAATATTGACAAATGGATCCAAGACAATTGTATTTACACATATATAGCAAAAAATTCCAAAATGCATTTCAACATCTCCTATTTTTCTACTTGATTGCCATTTAATTCAGTGAGGTTTCTTAAACCTTGAGAACCTTTATCCCAGTACTTAAATATACTTAAACAGCAACTACATTAACTAACGTCTTCCATTTAACTTTCAGAAGCTTCTGGTCCACAAACCCGCACCAAATTAATGGAACACACATACCACTGCAATACCACTTGGAATTCTCCTTTCATTTCACTTAGGCAAGATGGCACATACACCAGGTCAGTATCAGAGTTATTTGAACCTCTCACTTCCAAATGGAACCCTCTATACTTTTTTACTGGTCTCCTATGCTCTGCCTCTCTGCCATGTGTGTATGCATCTGTGTGTATAAATATATATGTATATATACACATGCACATGTGCACACACAGAAATCAAAACAGAATTAGAAAACATTGTTAGGAAAGAATAGTGGAGATTCTATTCCATGAGTTTTAAGTCATCAGTCACAAATAGATATTACTGGAACCACATAAATACATAGTATTGCTAGCTCAGAGGAAAAATTTCTCAGGTCTTTAAAGCGAATTGTATTCTGCATTCAAAGCTCAGGGTGAACAACTCCACTCTGGGTCCAGTGCAGCATAGCAATTTGTCCTGTCAGTAGCTTTGTTACATAAGACAGTAAGCTTTGCACCTTGTGAATGATTTTATGAGTCTTTGGTCTATCCATATATTTTGTCTAAATATTCATGACTTAATTTGAATAAAATACATATGAGTAACCATGCAAATAAGGATGATCAATTTGC
This sequence comes from Merops nubicus, assembly GCF_000691845.1. Lineage (NCBI taxonomy): Eukaryota > Metazoa > Chordata > Aves > Coraciiformes > Meropidae > Merops > Merops nubicus. Next base: position 34,293 of record NW_008615000.1, on the reverse strand, counting down.
ATCCTAACAGGTTGTGTAATGGCCCATACCAAAAAACTCAGATTAATGAATTTTATTCTTGTACCTTTCCACTTTTAGATTACTGTTTTTCTCTTCTTTATTAGCTAAAGCTCATTCATTACTGACCTCAGCTTGTCCACCTGAGTATTAGCTGGCAGCAAGAAGTGTTAACCAGGGACTGAGAAGGGGTAGATCAACACTTCCTTCCAGAGTTAAATGAAGGAAACAAGCAGAAGGTTTGAGAGTATTAGCAGTGGTTTTAAGGAAAATTAATTCTGGTTCACGAACTGAATCTACATGGTGCAAGCTGGGTCAAAATAAAAGACTGTACTGATGGTGCAAGCTGGATGACTGGTACTACCAGAGACGTGCTCAGGGCTGTCCTGAGTTTCACACAGATATATGTTTTAAACCACCCTTACCTAAATAATCTATCAGCTTTCTTGTCAGCTCCTTTCTCCCTTTAATCTTTTCCTAAACACTTGTGGTCTAATCTGATGCACACAGATTTTCCGTGTCCTGTTTTATCAAAAATATGCTTAATCTGACAATATGTTTAAAACATACCCAACGTCTGCGACCTCTTTCAGCTTGCTGTTCCTCTTGGTTAGTGAAGGACATATTTTATGGAGCACTCTCACCATTTATTTTCTTAGATGACTACAGTGGAAATGGTTTTGTTCATGTCTTGCTTTGAAAGATAAAGCTTATTACACGATTACTTTCATCAAAGATCAGAACTGTACAAAACACCTCATCAGATTTTAATTATGTTGCATAGGCAGGTATTTACCAGTTTTCAAAAACTGCCCAACGAAGAGTAACTTAATGGGAAAACTTAATAACTCCTCTGCAGGACAACTTTCACTGGATGTCCCTTTCCTCATTGTACACAAAAAGCTTTGGGGGTCACCTGCATTCTGAAAACTGCTGTTAAAGGTTTATATTTTGGTCCTGCAGGACTTCTGCCTCTGGCCATTTTTTTTTTTTCATCAAGTAAAACCTAACTTAGAGGCTGTTATCTGTGCCCTGGCCCGTTACATCTTGCTCCTACTTTTTTCTGTTTATTAGGGTGTCACTGATACTTGCCATATGCTCTGGTCTTATGTGGATGGTCAATGTGTTAGTCATGTCTTTAACAAGCTTTTGACAAAGTATTACAGCAGATTTTTGAATGAGTATTTGGTAGTTAGGTGCTCAGCCTATACTGACCATTAGTAATTTCCCTTCTAAAATTATGCTACAAAAAAGACCCTGAAAAATGCTGTCCCGTTCAAGTGACCTTGCTTTTAAAGACATGTGGAGACAAGACAAATCATAGTCAACTTTTAATCTTGCCTTTCATAAATAAATCTGAAGTGAAATTATTGCAGTAAAATTTGGAAAATTATTCTTCTTTAAACACAAGCCTAATTACAAATGAACATCAGCCATAGGCTGTCAACTAATGCTGTTTATTACATTGATTATAACAGGGAATCCCTAGGGTTAGTTGATGAAATAAAGATTTAATTTGAGGGTAAAGCACAACAACAAAAATGTAGTTAATTGTAAACAATAGTATTCCAAGTCCAGCTGAGTCCATCAATATAAAAACAGAAGTTAACCTCATCCTTCCACTACTGTAAACATATTAAATGCTATTTATTGTGATTACATGTGTGTGGCCTGTTACAGCCTAAATAGGAACATTTTCGTGACTGAAAGACATAAACATCAGATAACTAACATCATTATTCCTATTTGAAAGATAAAAAACCTAAATATTAATTTTAATAGTAAGGTTAGCAAATTAGGAAACCACACACACTAAAACCATTGCAATAACATCTATTGCTAGTAAAATCCTCTAGTTCCAAGAAGATTAAAAGTACAG
>NW_008615000.1:0-32386 GCF_000691845.1 Merops nubicus | reverse complement strand
GACTCAGCAGGAGTTTGTATGCTATCCTGACACATGTCATAAACAGAGTTTTTATACAAAAAAGAATACAGATTTTCCACCAAAACAGAATGAGTCAGAGCAATGAAAATGAAGTTAAGAGATACTAAAAAAAAAAAAAAAGGCACCCTGTGGAAAACAATGCTTGTAAGGAAGAGAGGGGAGCAGGAAGCCTCTGCAAGGTTACGGACCACGTTCAGTCACCTCAGGCAGGGCAGCCATGTCATGCGGTAACTGCTCCGCGGGGGCACGGGCACGCACACAGTTCCCGGGGGGGCCACTTGAGGTCAGCAGACCAAACTCACCTGCCACCACCCCAAACAAACACAGCCATGCCACCAGCCAAGCTGTCCTCAAAAGCAAAGCAGCTGCTTTGTACAACAGAGTCAAAGTCAGGAGCTTTCCTAGACCCCATCGTGTCACGTTTAGAGCTCCTGACCTGCGCTGGCTCCCTTCATGGCTTAGGATTGCACTCTAGCTCGTAACATCTCCTGGCACTTAGTGCAGGCCTCAGCAGCACTTGAGTTTCTTTTGGTACGATGGGCTACACGATCTGAATGTTCTGCTGTTCGACTATTACAGATACCCATTTCCAAGGCTGGCAGAAAAGTGACTTTTGGAGTTCCGTATTCTGTGTCTGTACAGCATCTTACGCTTTGCCAGCACCTGACATCCAAAAGGCTGCAGTGTTATGTTTGAGGTAACACCAAACACCTCTGCAGGCACATTTTTTTCGCTTCATGACATTGTAAGTGACTGTGGTTAGGGAAGACAAGTAGAAAAAGGCAAAACTGTTAACTGCTAGGGATACACCTTTACATTATATCCCTTTCCCTTTAAGGGTGCTCGCAGAGACAACCACTGACATGAAATGATTAACACTTTGGAAGTCTGTTTCAGGAGGGAGAATCATGAAGGGACATTGACTAATTTGCAACCTGAAACCATGGCAGGTTGGCATTGCAGGAATAGCAACTTCCTTCTTGGTTACAGCCTCCCTGTTTGAACCTATATTTTCACAAAGGCAGTCCTTTCATGGTTTGAGATTCAAACGGAAAAAAAAACCTGAATTTCTTAGTTTGCTCCACACTGCTCTTTTTCCCATGCTGTTCCTCATTTCCCAGTGGTTTCTACTACTATTATTTTAAACTTTTCTCAGTATTGCTTTTGCAGTAATATTTTAATATTGAATGCTTTAATATCAGCCACCCTTAAGGGATTTTTTTTTTTTCTTCTTCACTGTTTTGCTTGACATTGTTATCATTAGTGTAAGCATTGCTTTGAATAATCAAATCATGGCCTGTAGACACTGGAAGAAGGTCAGATACTGTATATGACATATGATTTGCGCATCTTTAAAAGGGAAATGAGTCATCTACATAATACAAACAATGATAACTCCATTGCATGTGACTGAGATGGTAAAGATAAGGTGTGTTTATAAATGAATAAACTTCCTGATTTTTATTTTGTGTAGCAACCTTTCACTTAAAAATAATGCCAGAGTACTGATACACAACATTCATATGATTCATAGCACAATTCATTTATTCTTTGTAGACCGTTTTAAGTTGAAAAGCATCAGTAGCTTGTTGCTAACAGCGGAACCACTCAGAAGCACAAAGTATGCTCTGCAGTACGGGTAAGACCACAGCCTGCAAGTATTACTTACATGGATAACACAAGAGCTCAGCACTCCTACTTTGGCATGGGGACCATAAAAACATGACAGCATGTTTTAAAAGAATTAGTAAAAGAAATGGAAAATGAGACTAATCAAACCAAGATCAAGAATACATTTGTTTGTCATTTCCAGGTCTTCTTATGACATCCAGTAGTGTGAGCAGATCCTTTAAGTAAAAACTGCTCTTCTAGCCAACCAGATAAGGAATGAACTGCAGAAACTAGTCTTCTCAACTCTCTAGAGCCAAGAGCAAATACGTTCTTTGTCCTTCTATTCCACCTTATCAACGCTACTAGAAGAACAGTTAGTGGTGGGGAAGGCCACGCAAGGGACAGTCCCCAGGAAGGCTGAGATGATAGGGTCAGTTCTCCCAGACCTCACCGCGTGGGCAACACGTTGTGAGCCTGGTGCTTGCTGTCTTGTTCTCAAGCTGCTGACAAGGACAACCTGCCACAGACAGTAATGATCTACCATACTTTTTTTTCAGAGAGACCATGCCTTACGAGCAGATATCCCCAATTCAGCAGGTATGGAGGAGCTCCCTAGTAGGGAAACATATTAAGAAATCACAGCTGCTTCTCCTTTTTTTGAAATGCATTTGCTGATCACCTTGGCTCACTTCCATGCTGCACAGCAGTTGAGAGTATTTGATCTTTGCCTAGGATACCTCACAGCCTTCCCCAGATGAAAAGTTCAACTTCACTAGGTGATTAGGGGTCCAGTTTGAAAGCACAGCAGGATAAAGAGCTCAGATTAAAATCAGAAATATTCCAAACACCACAGAGCTCTGAGAGGGCTGAAGTTGAAATTAAACATTAGAGTCAGCACAACGCAAGAAATTCACAACCAACTGGTGTATATCTTGCATAATAAAAGTTTAACCACATATGTTTTTAATATACAAAGTAAAGACCCAAATATGACCTGGATATATCCACTGTAATATGAACCAAAACCTTTGTTGCATACCTTCAGCTTCATAAGCTACAAAGCTGAGGCTTTAAGCTGCAGTGAGCTGAGTCTCAAGAACAAATACCTCAATTTACCTGTGCAGTTATTTACAAACAGCTGATAATTATTTATGCTATCACTGGGGCTGCAATTTTATCAGTTGCTGCCTTTTTTTTTTTTCCCCCTCATTTTGTGTGGTACTTTCAGCTGTCATAAACCAGTACAACAATCTGCCAACATAAAATAATTAATAATTATTATGTGAATGACTGATTTACTTTGGAGAACATGAAAGGCCATGAAACCTGGAGTATCCTGGTCTACATAGTGTGCATAAAGGAAATGAGCATAACCAATCACTGTCAGCTGTTCTTGTAAGTAAGAATTGAATCATTTATCTGTCTGCATGTATACATTATCATCATCTCCCACTCTGAGGTAAGCCCTAATAGCACTTTACGGTACAAAAGTAGGTTGGTTACAGATATTTCATAAAAAAGTACTACTCCTTTCTTTTGACAATGATAGCTGAACATATACATACTTAGCATAAGGTGGAAACTTAAAATAAAATTAAAATTTGGCTGTAGAACACATTTAGGTTTTTGTCTGCACCTATTAAATCACAGCTGAAGCCCAGATCTAATTCAAATTTATACTGCACAGTACACTAATAATGATATATTTAAATGCTTATTTCTCTTCTTTTGTTTTCTATTTATGAGTATTTTTTGCAGTATTAATCACCTGCAAGTACCTTCAACTGTTTCAGCACTTCAATTATTTTTTTTTTTTATTTTCCATTAGAATGCTGAATTTAATCCATAAACTTAATTTCTAGCCATGAAACCATTTAAATCAATCATATGATACTGTCTTGCTCTAATTAAAGTTACAGAAAAGCTTCTTTTGATCTTAGTGGAGACAGAGCATATTCTCAACGCAGTCACGTTTTAGTGTTTGCCACCACCTAAGCAGAGATCTAAAATAGAAGGTGAAACCTGCAATTTTTTAAGCTATCATAAAATTAAAAATAAAATTTCTGATTTACTTTCTGTATGAGCAAGATAACATGGTAGCAGAGTGTAAAGCAGTGTAGTAATAACATTTACAGACCGTGAATAACGTAACATATAAGGCTGTATGACTATCCCATTGTTTTGATTAGAGGCTAAGCTGCTCCCTGAATAATAAAAGACATTTTCTCTTTTTTTCCTTGAGGAAATAGATGAGATTTAAATATACTTAACTATAAATACAGAATAATTATGTATAAAACACGACTGAATTAAATACAATAATGAAGTATAAAAATAATTAAATGTCATCTAATTATGTATTAAATATGCATTTTTGCGTAGAATAAAGTTTTGTTTGCCAGAAGGTTAATTGTGATGAGGATGGCTTTGTTTTGTGAAGTTGAGGCCTTTTGTTCCAATGAAGTATCTCTGAGTGTCACACGTCTATGAAAAGGTTTGTATGATGTAGGAACCTGTGAAATGCCTGTAGGCTGGGTGACACAGAAGGGCCTTTCTAAAATTACGTTCAATGCTCCTAAGTGACAGTACAGCTGTTCCCTGCATCTGTTGCATAACCCGTTGCTTTTCAGGATGAACTGAGAGAAGTGCTTCTGACTCACCCAAAGCAGACTAACTGAAGAGATCAACAGACAGGAAGTGGGACCATCTGAGACCGCAAACGGGAGTATCTGGAGATAAAGTCCTTCAGAACACCGAAATCAAACAGGAATTCTCAACAGAAGTTTCTCTTTCAAAGTTAAATTGGAGTGTGAACAAACCTTTCCATTATTTCCCAAATCGATCCTGCCTTATCTAGACTGCTTGTTATACGAATACTGGGTGACGGTGCAAAAATACATTAAAAAAAACACACTGACTGCAGAAGGTAGAGGGAAGATCCTGGACAGTAACTATTCCTTTTGCCTAGTCTTCCCTCCTGGCTGGCAGTCTGGTAGCCAGCACAACCCCCTTCTGCTATCCCCTGTTTGCACCAGCTGTGCGCCCCCAGTGCTGCCAGGGCACCCTGCCCTGTGGCTGGAGGGACCAAGTGGGGCCAACCTGTGCCGTGCTCCCTCCTTTCCACAGGCAGAGTTGCACACTAGGCCCGAGGTAACACGAACTCCTTGAAGAACTCTGAACCTTTTACTGTGTTCCTTTCTTTCGTCATTCTTCCATTCTTTGTACTACATTTGACTATAAAGTCTTTCTCTGTCATTTAAAATATAATTTATGGGTGTTTAATCAAACAAAGTAACTTTGAACTCTTCCATGTCCTGGGGAAGAGAAGGAGCATATACACAAACAGGCTTTCTCCCGGGCTGCTTTCTGGTATTTATTCCAATAGAATGCTAATAATTATGTTAAAAAGCTAATTTAAGAAATCCAATTTTTGGAAAATGGGTTTTCAAAGGGCACATTTAACAACTAGAGAAAGTTCGATCTGATTTCCCCATTAGAAGAGGAAGGAAAATCCAATTTTAATCTATTTTTGTTCTCTTAAAAAGATGATATATAGAACTTACTTTGAAAATCATCCTTTCAAAGCAGAACCTAGTATAAGCATGTGCTAACTTGCAAAGCGCAATTAAACTGTTCCGATAATTCTGCCTGAAAAAATTAGCAGCAATATTGAGAAGGCAAGTTGTTTTCAAAATGTCCATGGCAGAAATGCTTCTGTGTTAGGCTAGTATTGATTCTGAAACAATCTTACACATGATAAATGAGAGCACATTTAGGAGAGGATTCAGTCATAAGAGCTCACAAATCAATCAGCTTGTCAACAGGCAGACCAAATTCAATTTTTATTCTTAGTAAACTCTTATTTGGTGGTAGGACATTGTTTACTTTGAAATCGCTTTACAAAGGAATAGGCAAGGAGGGGAAACATGGGAAAGACAGTCTTTCATCAGCATGTTAGAAGTTGGTGTTCCATTTAGGGCTGGGACAGAGAAAATCTGATTGTCTCCTGGATAATGCAAATCTTTTATCTCCTTCTGGATGATCATAAACATTTGGTGATATAATGCCCTTTATCTGCAGCAGCATTGCATAATAACTCTCACACAGTGAGACATGGCATTGTTAATTTGGACGAGAAAATTGTGTAATTGGCATGTCATATCCTAAAACAATAATCTGATGTACACAAGAGCTGCTGCATCACTTTGCCAAGCTATGCAATATTTCTGACAAGCAGTTTTTATTGTATTCTGATGGTTCAAAACTACAATTTTAATGGCACTACAATGGCATGGTAAAAAATAAATAAATAAATGAAATTCTAGAACTCTATCCTTGCAATCTGCTGGCCCTGAGAAAATTGCTAACAGTAACCTGGTTGGAACTTGAAAGGTTATTGGAACACCTCCAGTTTAACAGAATTCATTTATATAATCTGTAAGTGACTTTGCACTGATATCACTACTTGATTTTTAAAAAGTCTTTATTTCAGTCCAGAGAGTCTAATCTAACAGCTACAGACGACTCATGTTGTTGTAAAGGCATGCCCTCTAGATGCAGCTGCTCGGTCTCTTCCCTCTTGCCAACCTACAGATAACTGAGTTTGTGGAAGAATATAGCCTGAACAAAAATGAGAGTAAGCCAGTTGGCTGAACCTTACACAGAAGACTCTCCCACTTGCCAACCTGAGCCAAATCACAAGAGATCACATCAAAGAGAGCTGTACTGTGAAAACAAAGATATCCTGTGTCAGGGATGATGCAACCATGATCTTTTGAGATTTCTCTTCAAGGATTAATGTTTGGAAAACAAAAAGCAGAACGCAAACTGTTCTTCCTCCTTTCTCTCTCTTCATTCTAATTAGAATGAGAAGTTGTCAGGTTTTGGAGACAAAGGCTTTACAAAGACAAAAGAAACAGACTTCACTTGTGTTTTCATCTCTAAACATGAGCCTGTTCTCTACCACAACCCTTCTGTTCGCTACCTCCTTTGCCTTTAGATATGTACAGAAATGTGACAGCCTAAACACCACTGAGCTTGGATTTTCTTTCGTCCTATTGGTTGATAAAGCTGGAAATCCACCAAGGTGTGACTGAAGCCCATAGATTTGTGGAAAATACACATCCATGTGATTTTTTCATTTAGCCAATATTAGTTACGTTCTTGCAAATAATATTTCTGAAGATACTTAAGGATGCGAACCTTTTGCAGACACACTGCCAGACAGACATCATACTGAATTGATATCTGGAGCAGAGGTTTATCCAATGAGGGATCTATTCTACAGGAATTTCATTGGTTTTGTCACAGATGCCCACCAATAACTCAGATCTTGTAGGATGGGTTTCAGTTTTGTAATCAATGGGAAGACAAATTTGGGAAAATCCATCTGAACTATTTTGGTTCCTTAAACTTATTGTTCTTGACATTGTACCAAATAAAAGACTAGAATAAAACCCCAAACACGACCACCTCTAACGACTGCAGTTAGAATTTGTAATAGGATATGAATTTCATGGCTGAGATCTTAAAGTTGCAACCAGCTGACCCAGAACACCAACTCCAAACATTCAAAATCTAATAGTTTCCAAAATCCTAGTCACAGTTGGAAATCTAAGGATAATAACATATACATTTGGACATGTGTCTTGTATGAAGGGCATTAAGACTGTGGAGAATATAGAGGATAACTCAGTCTGAACTCAAAAAAAAAAAAAAGCTATGGACAATAAAAGCACAATTTAGTAGATTATTAATCTTTAGTCTGTGAAGGTCCTGTATTTCAGTCATTACTGTTGATGTCTAATATCTCAAGATGGGTGAACAAGACTCTTCCAAGATAACAACTCTAAGCTCATTAAGCATCTTCCAACAAGTTCAACTCCTCCTCCTCCCTCCTGTCTCTTAAAACAATCAGACCTACAGGAAACCCCTAACAAACAAAAGCATTTGGAGGAAATATTGTGTTCTGCTTCTTGTGGTGTAAAGGAAGAAGACGGCAGTATCTCATTTCACTGTTGTGTTTTAATGAGAAAAACTACCCCTTTGCTTTTTATCCATCAAACTCAGAGCACATGAGAGGCATACTGGAACCCAATAATGCTTCCTTGAATGACCAGTAAAAACCTGTTAGTTCCATTCATTTTCAAATAATAAAAATTACCAGACTCCCATGTCAACCTGAGCAATCTGCTAAATGCAGGCACTGGTAAATGACATTACTTGAACAGTAATTAATTCTCACATGACTTGGAAGTATGCATGCAGCTAATATCAGACATGAAGGTATTTGTTGAATTTTATTGGAATTTAAACACAGGTCATTTGTTTTCATTTCCTTCTTTATCATAGATATATAGCTTTTCCATTTTTACTGTCTAAAATTGGAGTATCATATTCTCTGTTGAAAGCAATATTAAATTACTTTTAGGAAACAAAGAATATTATATATGTTTTTTTTTTTCTGATCTGTTTTTAAACAGAATAAAGCTGCACATCTGGTATATTTTAGTTTTGGGATATGGAATATCTCTGTCTTTCCCAAACATTGTCTACTGTAAACCAAACTGAACAACTTTCGGAAGTGTTCCTTTTTCACTGAAATTTGAACCCTATGGAGAATGCTTGGCATATGGATTAAAAATGGATGTGGAAAACCAGTCATGATTGGAACAAAGGGATTTTTTTTAGACCACAGGAATGGATATAAACTTGAAGGTGCAATCCATCCTAGCTTCAGTTATTAGGGTATATAATTTAGAAATCAAGACTGGATCTAAGTCAAAAGTGATAAATGAAGACATCATACTTATAAATGCTAGCATTCAGGAAGGAGAAGTATGGGGGGGAGGGTATGGATTCTGAGCACATTTTTTTAGAGGAATCAAATTTGCAGTGTTAGGATACATATTTCAATGAAACTGAAGTTGTGCTGTGTATTTCTGAAAGGAGTCAGGACTACAGAAAAGGGAAGCAAAAAGGTGGTCCTTGTCATTGTGTTTCTGCATAAAGAATAAGTTTCTAAGTGTCTGCATTTTAATGCGAGTAACACCAGGGCTAAGGTTATATTCTTTCCTAGCCTGGTGCAAACTGAAGAACCACCCTATGCTGTACAATTACAATATAACCATCAGGGTTTTATTACAGAGGAACAGAGCACTTCCCACATAAAATTCATCAGCAAGAGTGAAATCCCTTCCCACAGGGCTAAATTCAAACCAACAGTGGTCACTTTTATCTAAGTTTTGTGTTTGAAGAATGGAAAACAGCCTAGCCAGCTGTTCAGCTGCATTTTTTTTTTTTTTTTTATCTGTTGCTCTCATTGACTGAGAATCTGAGTATGCAATACAAAGATCAAAACATCAGATCTCTCTTTTGCAGTGTCTGAAATAAGAAAAACAAACAAAACCATCTCCAACATACCCAGTGGAACTAGAAAGCTAAGATAAAGCACCACAGGCATGGAAACAGCTTTGGTATTAAGAATCCAAAGCCCCATACAAACATAGAATGAATCTCAAAACTCCCAGGCTAAACTGAAGTGTTAATCCACTCCTCTGCACCAATACTGAGTTGAATAGAAGTAGGGAAAAGCATTTTTGTTTCCTTCTTGGACCCTTTTAGACTATAACAGAAGCAACGGATGTCAAGCACGGCCCCATTTTATGGATTGTTGTTCAATGGTAGACTCAACAAGGTGGAAAAATATGCACTGATTAGAGAGTTGGAGAGAACAGGCCTTTAACTTCTATTGGACAGCATCTTCCCTTCCTCCCCATTCTTTTTATGATGCATGCCTTCAATTGCAAAGTACTATAAAAAGCTTCCTGAAATTCTTGGCACTGCCACAGATGTGATTCCACAGTGGCTTCCAGTGATTAGCAAAATGCTAGAAAGTGCAAGAAAAACAAAGATCAGGTGAATGGGGAAAAGAAACTAGTGTATCATAAAAAGTGCACAAAAAGTGCATTCCGTTTGCCAACAGAGCCAATACTTATAAAAGCAGTGCAGTTTTTGAAAGTCATTCCCTCCCATTCTGAGCAGAAACCAGATGAATTTGTAGAGATTGTATTTTCTGTATATATGAATATATTTTTAAAAAATCAGAACTGTAACTAGCAGAAAGGGCAACAGTTTAAAATTCACTTGTTTCACTGAAATCTCAGTCTATGTCTGAATTCTTTCATTGGCCAACAGTAAACTTGATCATCTGCAAATAAATTATTAAGATGTTAACTATAAGGTTGTACATTATAACGCCTGACTATATTATAATTTTTGTTCCTCCAAGCAGCTCCTTAAAATGCATATTCAACTAATTTATCCTATACTTTGTGCCCCTGTGGCCCTGGAAGGTGAAGCAGCATCGCTCATAAGAAATATTAACATTGGCTGTTTATCAAGGCATCTGTGAAACAGAAAAGCAATAAAAGCTCTAGTGCACGCGCTCATTTACTACTGAAATATCACAAAAATTATTCAGTGTCAGAAATCTAATTTTGTATGATATTTCTATATATTTTAGCAGTTAATTTTTTCAGTATTAGTGAATTAATATGCTTTGAATACCCCTGTAGCTACAGTGGAAAAATGGACCAACACACTTATTTAGTGCTGCTACCCAAATCCATTAGACAAATTTTCTTTACAGCAAAGCATTGATGAATGAAATGTCCCATGCTAGTGTAAGAATAATCAATTTAGAATGCTTATGACAATTAACAAAGCTGGAGATAAGCCTTGAAAGCACCATGCTTTGTCAGCCCTGGTTTGGATTAAACTTGCACTAATAGGATCATTTTTCTTCCAAAAGGTACTCTTTTTAGGCAGACCTATCAATTAATATGAATTATGCATGTATAAAAGGACTAATGTCATTAATTAGACAAATTAATTTTTATGATGCAGTGAATAGACTAACACTAGATTATATGAGATATCATTCTCCCAATTCATACGTATTTGGAAAAAAATGAATAGTTTACATTTGCATGGTTATTACAGAATCAATCATTATTAATCAGTGACACCATACTGGACAGTTTAATACAATCTGGTTTAACTTTCTCATTGGTGACCAGGTATATTTAGTTCACACTTCTGAAGGCAAAGTTTTGCTCTGACTCATATGCTTTCATTGGGCATAAGACTATACACATCCAAGGGAAATAAAAGCAAAGTGTGTTACGTGCTGTGTATTTCAGTGCATTTGTGATGATAAAAGGGGGAAATTAAATAAATATAATCTAACTCTTCTGGCATCAATTTTAGCTGCAGAATTGAAAACATTCAAAAATTTAGGAAGGCTTGTGTTAATGCTGGCCCACACTTTGATCCCAAAACACTGCTTTATTTCAGCCACTAGTAAATTACCACTCATTGCTTCCTTTTGCCTTTAAGCCTAATGCATATATGTTTCAAAGTGTACTGAAAACCTTTGCAAACTAAAAGTATATATTTAAAAAATCAGGCTCTCAGAATCCCCCAATGTGTCTGAATTTTAAAAGTTAGGGTATTTATATAGAAGATATAATTCTGCAAATATTAAGTTTAAAATCATTGCCTAATAGTATCTCCTACTTGGAAAAGATAATATAACTATTTCCATTCAAATGTGTTAGGAACTATTAAACACTTATTAAAGTTATTTTAAAACTTTGCTTGCTTTGCATTTAATGAAGTGAATGAAGGATGGAAAAACCTACACTCTATGCACATTCAATTCTTAAAAATTACTTCTTGCCACATACCTTCTTTTATCCTTTATTTATACCTCAGCTGTAGCCAAAAATAGTGAAAGAATTATTCCCTACTACCTTATTTGGCTTTCAGAGAAATAGGATAGCAAACCCTCAGAGAGGAAAGTATTTAAATGACCAGCCCATTTCTGATAAAGCGCTAGTCTTGGGGAGTATGTCCTCTTCATGAACTACAGGGAGACAGGAAAACCAGCAACTGCAGGCCCAACCCCCAAAGACTAATAAACCCCCCAACCCTATCAGGGACAGCTTTTCCCGGAGAAAACTAAGGGGTCACAGTCCAAGGAAAGAGCTCCTCTGTGTCATGTGACAAACCTCTTGTATTTCCAGTCTAAAATTTATTCCTGGTCAGTTTATAGCAGTTCGTGGCTCCACAGCCACAATGCTGGCTCTGTGTCTCTAGTCAGTCCCTGTTTGTTAGGCTAACCAAGCCAAATTTGGTTAGCCCTGTCCCATAAGAAAACTCCCTGTCCTTCTACAAATAATTGCAGCCCTTCCCTGGATCCGACTGAACCTAATTCTCTTTTTCTTGATGCTGGTTGAGCCGCTCTGGATACAGAATTTTCTAAGATACTACCAGTCCCTTAGAAATAACATGAAAATTTACACTGCCCAGAAAGGAGTGGGAACCTTGCCTGTAAAGAGCTGAGCACACTTTAGGATGTTGCCACATGTTTTGTGGCATTTGCAGTGTCTTCTACACATGTCAGTCTGGCTCTACCTTATTGGAAATTCTTAGTTGGGATTTATCCTAGGATTTTCTAATTTCAACTGTGAAGCTATGCAGGACCTACAAAGGAAAATGCAGACTCGGCAGAAACATTTAACTCTGAATTTCAAGTATTCTATTTTTAATTCATTGGATCACCTTAGCACACAGAAAGACAAAATTGGTTTTGGAGATCATGTAAAGGCCTTATTAAAACTCTCATTAAGTGATGTGCCTAGAGGAGGGTTTGCAAACTTCCCCTAAAAATTCTAATAGTAGAGTAGAAGAATGTTGAAATTCCAGAAAGAAGGGACATAAATCAAAGAGCTAGGCAATACAACATTTTCACATGGAAGTGAATAATCAGCTGAAACAGGTGGGGGTTGGGGGCGAAAGATAACATTTATATGAAATTTATTCTCCACAATGTTTTTGCATAAATGAACCCACAATGCATTTTTTCAGAGTTATGGAACATGCAAGAAAGTAAAGCCATTTTCATTAATTGACAAAAGCGTAAACAGAAAACAATTTTCTTTTTAGTAAACACCCAGTAAGCTTTAATAGCTTTCTTACTGGGTCAAACCTCAAACATAAAGAATATGTTCTAGTATAGGATTAATTGTAATTAATATAAGGGAAAGTATCATGAGTCTGAGCAGATGTTGAACACAAATAAGGATTCAGAGAATGTGGTACAAAAATATGAGTTTATATGGTGCATCTGGTTGTATATAATGCCTTTTTAATTTATAAGACTATAGCATCTGGTCTTCCAACATCTTGCTACAAATTTTCAGAAAGCCATGGGAATATTTCTTGTTCAATTTTCTTTTCAATGGAAAGGAACTAATAGAGACAGAAAAAAAAATAGTGGAAAGAGAGCTGCTAACAGAATATATCAAAAGAAATAAGTACTTGAGGAAATTTTAAATTAAAACCATGAAAACCAAAATGTTAGAATTTTTTATTCCATCTAGTACTGGCTGCATAATCTTTGACAAATTCTGAAAAGTAGAATTTATCTGATCTTATGTTTTATGGCAACAATTGTTAAAAACAAAATTGGAGTTACATTGGAAAAGCAGGACAAAATTTTTAAAAAGCAATTCCTAGTAGATAAACAATATCTTGTGATTTGAAGGGATTTCTTAATACTTATGCCCCTTTCTATACAAACCCTGCAATAATCAGAAAACTACAATTCTATCAGTTCCTCTGCCCACTTTCTTCAATTCTAAGTTATGGGGTGAATATTCATACAGGTGATCCACTTTTAGACATAACTTATCTGCAGTATCACAATAATTCTACATTCTATTCTTCAGAAGGTGATGGTGTCTACTCTGCAATTCCTAGTAGCCTAATAAGATCTAGGTATTGTATTTAATGTCCATTTGCTCAAATATTCATTCATACATTTGAGTTATGCCAGCATATACAGAAAGTAAATGTGAACATGCAAATCAGAAGCAAATTCAGAGTTCTTGAAGAATAAATAGAAAGTGCACATCAACCTGTGATGGCAAGAAAAAGGAAGGCAAACCATGCTACTAGACTATTCTTCAGGCTTGACTGAGACTAACCTTGACTGACTTATCCTCTGGTTGAAGCAGCTTAGAATAAATGAATTAGAAAAACATCTGAGAGATGTGCATGTTACAGTGCTGCACTAGAAAATACAATATAGGTATTCAGTACTCATCACTACTCACCATCCCAGCCTGACATGGTTAGTGCTTCTGCAGTCACAGCAGGAAAGGCCAATGTTAGTGCTGCATTATTCCACAACTGCAAGTGCTAATTCACCTACAATAACTGACCCCAAAAGAACAAAGCTCCCTGGCATCTGAACGTGCAAAGAAATCATGGCAGCTCAAGCAACAGACATTTTATTCATGGAATATCCAGTCATGTGGAGGTAGCCAACATGTGAGTTTCATTGCTCAATGTTCCATACTGAGCAGCAAAACTGCAAGGTAATTTTTGTTGTCTTTCTAACCTGTACAGATTTTTTTTTTTTATGATTTTCACTCAGACATGGAAAATAAACAGGTTTAATAATTTTATGCTTAAACAACTATACTAAATGATTGTGTTTTGACATGATGAAAAATCTCTTGTTGCCCTGACCCTTGTGTCTCCTGTTGTGTTCCGTCTGAATAATGTTTTTATTTAGCAAATTTTTCATGAACTACTTACTTATTTGTTCAGTAACTTCAGAAATATATTACTATATTTCTGCAAATCTTGGCCATGCTTTCCTCTTAAATCTCTACTGCTGATAAGCAGCATGTTGTAGCTAGAATTCTGTGAGCCAGCTAGACCTGAATTGATAACAATGTGCTTTCTTAAAAGGAGTAGCTGGAAGCTCTTTTGCTATGTACATGCACTTAACATGCATTTGCCTAGGATCTCTCAAAGTCACCCTATATGCATCTTTCTCTTCATAGGAGAACTTCATGTCTTCAATCATTTAATATATTAATGCTCCTACCTTCCTAGCACTTTGCCATCAGCATTATGATGGAGAGTGATTTTGTTTCCCAGAGCACAGAACTTTGCCCATGGCTGAACACTTTTATTTTTTGTCCTCCATATCATTTCTACAGCATGTACACTGGGTATGATGGATGCCACCTTGGTCACTTTGCCTAACTGAGTGCCTTTTAGCTTCCATCTGTGCTCAGAACTGATGGTTGTTATTATTTTGGTTTTCCCCTTCCTCTTTAGAAGAAGATCTCAAGGATTTGGAAGGAGCTCTCAAGGACTGCTTTATCAAACTATCAAGGTTTGAGTCACATGCTCAATTAGGCATTCTTCAGGGTTTTTCAAGTTATAGTTGGACCTGAGTTTTTAATTACATAGAATAAGTATTTTTCTCTCACTATGTGCTTTAAGGAAAACAAAATAACTGTCTCTGTGGAATTTTTCTAGTTTATATGCATAAAATCATTGCACTTATCAACTCACTTTATCCTCTATTCTGGCAATTATTCTTCACAACAGAGTTCACTGAGTTCTTGCCTCTTTCCACTAACAACAAAATGAAAAAGACAATGAAGGAAAATGGTCTGGTGAGGGCATTTGCTGTTGTTTTGTTTTTTAATTAATTATCAATGTATAGATAATTATTCTGCTTTTATGCATACAAAATATGTTTTCTGGAAGGCTAGCATTCAGTCCAACTCTATCCTGGCTGTTACACTTTTTATTGAGAACCTCATTAGACTGGTCACTTCTATATTTTCTTTTTATTTCCTGCTAATGCAACAGAAGAATATATGTTTCTAAAACTAACACTTGCTCTAAGAAAACACTCACAAGGATGTTGAATCTACAATTAGTGTTTGTGACAACTTTGGAAAGAAAATTCTCAGTATTTCTTCCCAATTCACCTACTTAGTGAATTCTGCTCCCCCCTGCAAATTCTATCATGGCTGTGCTACTTAAAATAGAAGAGGAAAGTAAGGGAAAGGAGAATTAAGAAAGAAAAGTGTCATATGAATATTCCCCATAGCTAGACCTGATGGTCATACAAATATATGTCATGTTTCTTTGATTTTTATTTAAAAAAACCCAAACCCTACAAATACGAAGTCATTTTTCAAATATAGAATGTCTGGGTTCCAGGTCTGTTTGTGATGTATCAAGCCTTCTTATTAATTTCATATGAAGTATTCAAAATCTTTAGGTACTTACAAGAAATTTCATGCATATATCTTTACAGGACTTGTGTGACTTGCAAGCTGAGACTGTTTTTGAAGCAGTATATTCTATTTTAAAGTATAGGGACATTTTCCAAAAGTAGAGGATTTTTCAAAATTTAACAGATGAGTTATATCAGCATCTTTACTGAAACCGTACATCCAAAATTGCGCACTACATGCCATGATCAAAATTATGAGCATTATTTCAACTTCCTCTTGACATGCAAATAAAGAAACCATCAGCTACTGAAAGAAAGTTTTATAGAATTTGGAATATATTCCTTAGCATATTTCTATCAATGAGAGATTTGTCATTATCTTCAGTAGAGTATAGATATAAAAATTCTGCTTTATTCATCTCTCAACAGAACTTTCCTAGTTAGCAACTTTTTAACAACATTTACACACCTCATCTATTCTTGGGGGTGAGGTGAACCTGAAAGTCAGAGAACTAATCACATGAAATTCACCTAACGGAATATGATCAGCACCAACTAGGGAACTACTATGAATCTGCTAATATTTTATTCTAGTATTGTTTTAAGGATGATTAGGAGAATAATTCTGAGTCACTAAAAGCATTATTTTCAGTAAAATTAAGCAGTATCCCTTACAAGATTACTACACAGGAAATTTCCAGCTTTGAATAACGTCAGTTTTTTTCTTACAAACTTCAACATAGTATTTACTGATCAGGAATATATTCCTGATAAATAACGGAGTCACATAGGTTGCAGTATGGAATATAGTTACAAATAAAATTTGGCATAAGGATATTGGCAGGCATTTTCCTGAATCTTTTTTCATGATACCAAGCCTAAAGTTACTATAAATGTGTAACATTATTGTTTGATATTGCAGATACTTTGTCTTTTTATGTGACTCATACCTTTCAAATTTTAAACAGATTTACAAAATTTTATACAAATCACATGTGACATTTAATATTAAGAATAT
Organism: Merops nubicus; assembly: GCF_000691845.1. Taxonomy (NCBI): domain Eukaryota; kingdom Metazoa; phylum Chordata; class Aves; order Coraciiformes; family Meropidae; genus Merops; species Merops nubicus. The sequence goes on along the minus strand of NW_008615000.1, from coordinate 15,620 downwards.
TTTTACTGCATATTTTTCAATGTATCTAATTGTTAAATTATAAAAAAATCTAGAGTATACAATGTATAGAGCATGAGGACTTTGAAAATAGTCAATTATTACTAACCAAAAGAAAACTAACAAAATATAGTGCACTGAACATTTTACCACTTTTTATATCTATCATTCAGAGAAAAAAAAAACAGCAAAAATACTTTAAAATATTTTAGTATAATCTGGTACAAGTAAAACTTTTAAGGATCCCTGTCCTTTGACAGTTTCCAGTGAACTTTGAAAAGCAACCTATAAGCTTCATAAGTAATGTCCATGTGGCTTTTAAGCAATTTATATAGTCTTTTCAATAGAAATAAGCAAGCCACTTAATCACTGAACATGCATTTAGTTTATCTGAAGGGTTAGCCTCTTCATTATACAACATTTCCTAAGGCTTATAAAATAAAATACTAATCCATTTATAATGAAAAGAGTAACCTTTAAAATAATAATAATAAAAAACCCCTTTTGTTGTAGTTTTGACGAAGAATAACAGCACAACTGTTTGCTATAAACATATACATATGTTGATGCAAGACACGTACCAAAATCAAAATCTCAGAAAAGAATGTTCTGCCACTTGAAAGAGCCAGCTCTACCATCGCACCATCCGTGTGTTTTGGACAGAGAACATTCAGAGGATAAATATTTACAATAGCTCATTCTCCTGTTGTACGCAGAACCCCTCAGCAGAATTCCCCCTGGAATAACCAGCGGGAACCCTTTGTCTAAACAAACTTTAGGCTTCCTCCACACTAGCTTTTGGATATTTTTTGGAGAGAGGCTTTCACCTCTCTCATGCAAAATGTGAACAGACTGTCATACCATTATACTAGGTAGTATTTTGTTCCCCATTGGGTTTGCTCAGGCTCCTCAGAAATAAGATTCTTTGATACAGAAGCTCATGATTTAATCTTAAAGATATTTACTATCTTTCATCAATTAAATGAAATTCTTTTTCAGATAAAATTCACCCGAAATCATTACATTTCATGATCGTATTTTCCAGTAACTCTTTATCTAGAGAGATGCCAAGATGCTCCTTCATAATTTGAAAATCTCTGCATTACCTTTTCAAGAAAGGGACATTTCACTAAATATAAGGTTCCTTCAGTCTTTCAACACAGAGTAAAAAGGGAAATTACTAACAAAACTCCTAATAGGTAGCTCCTATTTTGCTCTAAGGATAGAGAGTTGAGGAAGTAAGGTAGAAAACTTTTCCTGTTATGATACATTCTTTGGTCCTTAAGCATAGCCCTACAGAGCAGGAGAAACTCAGGTTTGGAAGCACATGATCTAATTTATTTCCGTCTTTAGACACAGAGTTGTCTATGACAACCTCTAGGGTTTTAAGACATTTAGTATTACTTAAAATCTTATTCTACGACATGTTGTCACCCTCCATTGGAAGACAAAGGCACTCAGCACCACATAAGCTCCTGTGCCCAGCAAGGAAAAAGGATTAAAAAATCCTAACCAACAACAGCAAACCCACATTACTTACATTGATTTAATGACTTACTGGTGAGCTGACAGGGGAATATTTAACAGAGACCCCTTTGAGAAATTCAAACTAAAACTTCATGCCCAGAAACCTAATAAACACCACTTTTATCTAAAACTTTTGGATAAAAAGTTTTAGACTTGATCTTGTCTTTCAGAACTCTGTGTTTTAAAGCACAGAGCATCTCATTGCTCACTAATTCCATTGAGAGTTCAGGATCATATAAAAGTTGATCAACATGTGCAGAAATGAGTTAGGGCATGTACCTGCATCACCACAACAAATGGAAATTTGGTGGTGAGATGGCTGCAAAGGCTTGTAGGAAGAGATACTTCCTTTATCTGTGCCTCCTTCCCTTGACATCAATAGGATATCAAAAGAATGTAGAGTTGATATGCATAGGCATGAGCCATGCATATTATTTGGGCACAACTATGATAAAGAAGAGTAGGTAGAAATCAGTAATTTTAGGGAAATAAATATTAAGACCTTTGCTTTCGTGATATCTAACTGCTAGTTTTAGAATGCTAAACAACTTTTTTTTTTTTCTTTTTTTTTTTCCGAAAATGCTCTCAAAAACACCCTTTTGTCACTACGCGATGAAAATAAGGAATTTGTTACCCCTCGGAACAGTCTCAGAAATCCCACCCCTTTCCCAGTTCCCCCCCGGCCGCGTTTGCTGTGGTGCTGGGAGCGGTGCGGCTGCCTGCTGCGCCAGCGGCCCCGGCGCGGGGCAGCAGCTGAGGCTGCACATGCCCCTCCTTTCTGCTTCCTGCTCGCCGCTTGCCACTGCCCTGACCCAGCACAGATGTCGCTCACGTTTCTAACCAAGCACCAGCTATGACACTGTGTGTTTGGGTCTGCACAAAGGACATTGTGCTGGAGAACAAGACACATAGTCAACAAGACACAGCTGATGTTGCTAAGTCTTACTCATACTATTCTAACGTGCTGAGTTAGGACACACTGAATGGTGCTCCAGAGTATTCTTTTTTCAAAATAGTACTGGAAAGAAGTTATTTGCTAGAAAACACCTTTCATTAAAGCATTCAGCAACATTACTACATTGAGTAAGAAAACAAAAGCAAACATGTAGTCCTCATGGAAACTTATGATCTATTGTCATTGCCTTCTTTGAACATTCATCACTGCAGTATGTTGGTATTTGCCCTATTCCCTTCTGCACATGCTGCTGAAAGTCTATCTTTATTCATAGTGAGGATGCTTTTTTTTTTCTTTCACAATTAAAGTGGGATTTTCACACTTGCACTTGTTTTTAGTCAAGTTGTTTATTTTAGTAAAAATGTCCTGCTTGCTTTATTCCCTGAACAGTGAGAATGGCATTTTACAGTTTCTCTGTGTACCGTCTTTAGGAAATTAAGGATTTGTTACATCATGAATCTGAGACCAGTAAAAAGGCACAAAAAGTTCACTGTTTCTCAATTAAAATGAGTTTGTTTCAAGTCAATATTTCTTCAGTTGCAGATTTACTGTATGCTACCTGCTAGTATTTACAGAATATACAGTAATTGCTAAGAGACATGTTGAAAATATACCATTAATATTATTTACTCCAAGAATCCAAATGCAGAAACCAAAACATATCATGAATTTTTAATATTTTTCATAAAACAATGACCTTCTTTTTCCTTCAGTTTCAAATACAGCAAAGAGAAGGTCATCGAGCTGAAATATTTCTTGTATACAGTAAGAGCCTGATCCAGCAGTCTTAGCAAAAGTAAAAGTCCCATTGACTTAAGTTAAATGTAGCACTTTTCTTACAAGAGAACTGCAAATTCAAGCACTAATTAGGTCCCTGGACAGAGTCTCAAAAGCACTGGTAAGTGAACCTAGGAAGCACTGATACTATGCAATCTAAACACTATAAAAGTGATAGTAACAAAGCTGAATATAGCGAACTTCACAGCCCCATCCTGCGAATCTGTATTAATATAAATGGCCTTACTCATATTCCATTATAAATGAGGGATCAGTTAAAGAGATTGCAGATTAGGTCTTTATTCTGAACAAACACAGTCTTTTTAATTCCCCGAAATTTAACATATGGATATCTTCTTCTCAGCTGAATTTTAACAGGATCTGAAAATAGCTCCTTTGCAGATTATATTTGACTTAGGGGTAGCAGTTTGTAATTTCTTCCCCCACACAAATATACCTATATATACTGTCATATTGTTTATTTTTCCCCACAGGTTGGGTTTTTTGGTTGCTTCCTGTCCTTTGTATTTTGTGTTTGATAATATATTAATTACTATCACTCTTTTTAATCCTACACAAATTCGATATGACATATTTAGAAATATTTCTTATACAGTTTCTGCTCAGTGCATATCGCTTTTGCGTTCATATCTACAACTGAACCACGCAAACAAAATGTTACTTTCACATCAGCATGCTAAGCAGCATGTGCACACTCTTTTTTTTTTTAACCCAAAAGATTATAAGAAGAATCAGAAATCTAAACTGCAGTAAGGAATCAGCTGCTTTTCCTACAGTGGGAACCAAAAAGCACTTTCATACATCAAGCACTCAAGAAGGATTGAGGGATTGAATATTTTGCATTCTACATTTTACATTGTTTGCTCTCATAGTGGAGTCTCTATCAGTCTTTAGATAACACAGATGCAGAGGAAATATTTTATCTATGAATAAATTTGCTCTTCAGCACTCTACTCATATTTATTTGCCTAAGCAACATCACATGAAAAATTATTTTATCTGAAATAATTTGTTTTGATTTTAAAAAATGAAGATGCTACTTTCCATAATATGGACACAAGGTCCAAATTTTCAAAAGGTGTTCTAAAATGAATCTCTAGTTATTACAGCTGTCCCCAATTCTTCAGAGATAAACACAGTGCAAAAAAACTAAATGCAAGAATCTTATTTTGCCTATTTATGGTCTCCCTTTGTCTCTTTGTTTTACCAACCTGAGAGAAAAGATAGCAAGAGAGCTCAGGAAAGGCTTACAGAAGCTTTTGCAGCAAAACAGCCCTGAGCTGGGAAATTGGTAGGTGCAAGTGTGTGACAGGTTGGTGACAGCACCAAGGGACCCTCACTTCCACAAGCCTGCCAGAGGCTGTAGCAGCACTGGGTCAATGTAGGCATGGGTGGCTATAACAAACCCAGGAAGCCTTTGTAATTTATGAGAGGCAGAAGATCCACTTGTAAGCAGTGGTAGCATGGCCAGAACCTCCAAGACCATTACACTAGACCTCCACAGAGAAATGAGGTCCAGCAGAGCAAACATCGATAACAAGTCTCTGGATCAGCCTCTGACCTCTATGGGCCATAGAGAGGATGAACAGAACAGCAGAAGCTAGTGGTCCCTGTACCATTTTGTGTTGCCAGGGTAAATCCTGCTCAAGCAAAAGAAAATTCTCAGGGTGTTGCAATTAGATACTTGCATTTTCTTGTATGCACTATGATACAATTAAGTGCATAAAATGCTTATTAAAAGTATTTAGAATATGCTTAACACCTTTTTGCCTTTGGTAACTGTGTATTCTTTGAACATATTGGAAGGCTAACAACGTTTAGTTTTCTTCTCAGCATTTCATAAACATTCCACATAATGTATATTTCTGAGCATTTGAGAAAAAGTGCAAGTACTGTGCTGAACAGTGGCAGTGTTTCATCTGTCACAAATATTTAGCATACAACGCAGATAGCATACTATCAAGAATAAAATCATTCCCAAGGTAAATTAAATTTTCATCATATATTTAACTTGCATATTTATGGTAATTGTACTGGGATGCTTTTGAATCCTGCATTTAAATGGTACAAACAAACAAAGGAAAAATCACATTACCAGTTTCAAACACTGGGGTGGTGACCTTCTAGATGTGCTAAGCTAAATTATAGTAGCAACATAACACAATGTTCAGGACAGGGTTTTGGTTTTTTTTTTTTTTTCCTTTTTTTTTCCTTCTGCATAATTATCCTAGAAACTTACATATGTTGCTTTGAAGGAAAACATGTTTTATCTCTTTTTCCTCAGCCTGAATAACAAACTGAAGATGGCATGAAAGCAGTCCAATCAATACCCTTGGTACAAAGGCATCATTGTATTTTAGTGGTAGAAACACATGAAAGCATATGGAGAAATTATTATTTTTCTTTCACACAGACAGATGACTTCTGTCATTCAGTTTCAGTGTACAAATGGAATACTACCTATTTTCAGCCTTCCTGTAAAACAGCAGCTTCTAGATGATACAGTAGCTGGCCTTATTATCATTGTCAATAGTTCCATTTGACAGTAGACAGCTAATTCTTTTCATGTGCTAATGCTTAATCAGACAAGTCTATTTACTAATGTATCAGAATGCATTAGAAATATAGGTAATGAGGGACAGAATATCAATTTATTTATAAATGAACTTCACTTACATTGGACACGCATTGACTCAAGTCAAAGAATAAGGTAGAAAATGTAATATACATGTAAACCATTACAATGAATTAAAAGAGAATTTTAAAATGTCTTGAAACATGATTCTATTGATTTCTCCACAAGCCAAAAGAGATGTCACAGTTAGGTTTTCCAATATAGACACCACAAAACGCCCCCCACAACCACAGTACCTGTAGCTGTACCTCATAGCAAATGTTCTAACACAACAGCACAAGCATTGTATTTGCATTTTAGAACTCTTAAATCCCATCACCAGGGTTGGGCATGTAGATAAATATGTGTCTCTCATCAATATTAAAGATATTAAAATGAGATACATGCTTCAGCGGAATATCCTGATCATGAACAAATTAGCAGTGGTTTGGGAATCATCTTCAGTGTGATGACACCTGATTTGCCTAATTTTTTTATCTGTTGTAGGAAATACAGAATAGACATCTAGGTATGATATTTATGAGACAAATGTCAACTTGGAGCAGCTGCTCAGGGGTTTTGTGTACTGATGCATCATTTCTGGACAGATTTTAATGCAGAGCACACTTGCGTCCCCTTTTCTGTATTCTAGCAGAATTACATTGGTATTAGAAACTGATGTCATCTACTTACTGCCAGTTTAAGGAAACAAATCTTATTTACTCTGATTATTCTGTAGTCATTGTTTACATCAACTTATCATATTTCCCAGAGGACATGTTAAACAGGTATTTTTTGACATCTGGCACAGTTAGTACACAATACTACCCATTCTAAGGTCTACACAAAATATTTCTGCTTAATTTACTGCATCTATTACTACCACTTTCCTTCTGCTCATAAATGTTGTGTCTTTCAGCACTGGTATTTCTCAGTGAGAACAGAGAACTTTCTCGCACCCACACTAGAAAGCAGGGAGGAGTCCAGCACGGGACAAATTTAAAATGTTAAAAGTTTGAGGCAGAATCCAAACGTTCCAATGCAGTTTCCAGGCAAACTCCTCTTATTTCTTAGAGGCAAATATTAGAAATCCAGAGATTAAGATTCAAGAAGCCTTTTGCTCTTGCATATTTGAAAACCGCAACTGGTTTAACGATCTCAGCAATGTATCTGCAGTATTGTGGTATTTGAAGACCACTACATCCATTATTAATGTGCATGGAAATGCTGGTTTGTATAAGCAGTCACACAGCTTGATCACACAGACACATGAATGCCTTTGCCCAGGCTTTGCCTACATCTGGGCCTCCCATTTAAGAATTTAGAGCTTTATATTATATAATATAAGTATAGCTAAGACTATCTGTAAGATTATATTAAGACTATCTGAGAGGCCAATGTTCAAAAGCTCTGTTACAATCTTTCATTACCTATATATAAACTGTATGTTTTAACCTTTTAATGCATTTTCCAGTGAATGCAACAGCTCAACGTGCAAAAGAAATTTTGTCTAAACAGCTATGTAGACTTAAGGCAGAGAAACATGTCTTTGGAAAACAAAAGATAAGCAACAAAATTGTATGAATCGCACCACTTAAAAGACCAAACAATTCTTCCCTCTCTCCACCCCCCCCAAAAAACCCATCAAACTGATTTTGTCACTACTCAAAAGTGGAATAAAGCTAGACATTTGAAACTTCCATTTAATCTTCACATTAAAGTCTGTAAAGTTTTCAGTGCTTTAACAGATGAAGAAAATTTGAGTTTCTGTGCAAACAGGTACATGGGGATATTTGTTCAACTGTGTGGCTGAGTTACAGAGCCCTGTTAGGCTGTGACCGACAGCGTGAGAATTTTTCCTGTGGGGAGCAAAGTAAAACACACTCCAGAAGCATGTTCCCCTGAGGTATTCTGGAATAACTCCACACCATGCCTGGCATATTGGGGTAAGCAGCCCAATTTAAACTCATAACACCAGTTCCTTTTTAGTTCTGTTTTTGTTGCAGAGTAGGTACAAAATTTCTTTAATGCTTAGATCGACTTATAACGCTATGAAAAATGCACTGTGAAATATCAGCATGGCACACTGAATGTGAGCACCCTGAGTACATACGAAAATACAGACACAAGGATAATGAGAACACAAATACGTTACAAAGCCTCCATAACCTTTCTTTAGACAGTTTCACTGTATTTAAAACTGCCTTGAAATTTTAACTAAATGTATGTGGACCAAAAGCACTACTGAAAGGATACTTGAGACATGACTACTTCCAAGACTACTTGAAAGGATATTTGACATGATAGCACTGTGATTAGAGGCAAGAGAATTAATGCCAGCTCTGTTCACATGCACAGATAAACATGAAAGCTGCTCAACTTTATTCCCAGTAAATAGTTTGCTAGATACTCTCAAGAGAGCTCTTTAGAGGATAAACTGACCTTTGTTAAAAATGTAACAATTTTCATAGTACCACTTTCATCATGGGTAAAATTTTCAGAATTTGACAACCTTTCCTATTCCCCTGAGAAATGCTCTTCAAGAATGTCTAATGCTGCTTTTTACTTAGTGTTCAATAGAAACCAGTCTATAACACAATGCACTCCCTTTATGTGATGTTTAGATATGAGATTGATCTCAGAGGACACCCTGGAGTTCTGAAAGTAGGATTATTGGATTTTGTGGCTTTCTCAGATGTCAGAGATCTTTAAACAGTGTTTTGCAAAGTTGCTACATCCCAACTGTCTGTGAACAGCTTAGGAACTCATCAGAGAAGATAGTCTCCATGTTAATTAGACTTTAAGGGGGAGATGCAGCTTCCCCCATCCTATCAAACTAAATACAAGGATTTCACATGCTACAAATTTATTTACTTCATCAGTAGACTTTTAAAAAGATAGGCTATTGACATAAGAGAGAATTCAGAGCAACTGAAATGCAAAAGGCGCTGTTGATGCGGTTAGCACAGACTTCAGAACTGTACCTTTCAGTTCTACCCTTACCCTAAAAATGCCCTGGATACTTGTTGGACTAAAAGGAAATTATTTACTAGCATCTTTAAATGGCTGTATCTAGCCTTTTCTCAAGATACAGTTTTGGATGGACAAAATGTAATTGTCCATTTTTGTAATGTAATTGACGACATCTACCACTTCTGCCATTTGCTGTATTAAATTTAGAAACATATGCATTTTTTTGAATTAATTTATGTTTCTGTTTAAAAAAAGAGAAGGCGGGGGAGAGGAGGATAAGGCAAGCTTAAGCAAAACCAAACCATTTATTTCTTGATCTGAGATAGGGAGACAAAGATATTTCCATTTTATGAGAATGCAAGAATTTGGTATTTTGTTACATTCCAGTAAAACCCAAAACCATTTCAGAGTTGCCTGGGAAAGGGATTTGGAGCTCTCTGCCAAGTTTATAATGAGCCAGGACACTAAAAGTACTTGATGAATGTAGGAAGTCCAATACTCTGAGAGCTCCAACACCAAGTCACACGTCTCCTACCACCTGCCACACCCAGGGACCGAGACATCCTGTGCAGGTGGGCTGCCAAAGGTTCTGGTATCCATGGGGAGCCTGGCTCTCTCTTTGCTAGCCAGACAGGTCTCCAAGTTGTCAGAAATTGAATTATTTAATTGTAATGAACCACAGAATATTTTTTGATTAATGTTTGGCAGTTTGGGCTCTTTTAAAGTTCCATCTTTATGGACTTAAAACCATTTCCCTCCCTGTTTTTCTGTTGCTTCAGTACTGGTTTGCAAGAACTGATTTCTGAGAGCAAAGATTTCAAGCTTGATGCCAGAAATGAACTTAGAGCATTTGGATTTATGCAGTTTCCTGTCACTGAAGACTACCAGTGTGAAAAGGCCTGGGACAGCTTTAGCCTTAAAAACCTTGGTATTAGCTGAGCTTTTTTTAAGATAGTTTTGAAGCCTTTCTTAGGGACCTTCTTATTACTTCTACTTATGGCATACACAGATCTATTATACGGACAAGGATATTACACAAAATTCGTAGCATTTGAATCCCCATTCTGGGTTTAGACAGAAAAATTGCCTTCCATAACTTACAAAACCTCATACAACTGTAGACAAAATGCTTATTTTAAGATTATCTAATTATAACATGAACCAAGCATCTTGTCACAAGCTCTTTAAAAAGATGGCAAATTCACTCCTTTGTCTTCAGTGAGTTTTTAGCTAAGATACAGATTAATAACTTGAATTGCTCTTTATAATGCCAATGTAAACAACATGTACATTCATTTATTGCCCCGCCCTGTCAAAAAGATATACAATTTCTGAGGGACAAGCTTTCAAAACACAAATGTTGCTGCTGAAAAATGAAACAGAATATACATTACTGCTAGTTATTTTACCATAGTAATGCAAATCCTTGTTCAAAGCTATTATAATAATTTCATAGAAATAATTACCCGCTGAGCTAGTAATTCTAGTTTTATGGACCACATATGTAAACTAGAGACCCAGTGTTTTTCACATAGATGCTGTACATAAATGTGCAATTTGAAAGGCTACTTCATTGAACTCACAGAAAAACTTATTTTAAAGTGATGACTAAGAAAGTAAAAATTTTCTTAGCGATTTCACAAATATTCTTTTTAATGGCTTATTGTGAGCTATACGCAGAATGTGAAATGTGTTTAAATTACTTTATGGTTTTTGACTGCTCTTTTCTAATTTACAGGTTTCTTACTCTTGTCATTGCTCCACTGGAAAAAGCAGTGTATGGAATACAGAAAATGTATGGAAAAAGCATATATTTTTGAAGGTCATTTTGCTACAAAGGTGCTGTATGATGCTGGTTAGTTATAGAATTTAGACAGTACATGGCAGTACAGTGCTATTTTGATTTCCTCCCTCTCCCTTCCAAAAAGGGAAGTAAATAAATACTGGGCTTTCATAGCAACAAAACTGGAAAAAAAATAAATTGTTCAATAATAGTAGTGTAAGTTTAGAACCTAAGACAGCATCACTTAATTTTAAGATATTTTCATTTAAAATAAAACCTTTCCCATCACAGCCATTTTATACGGTCTGAGCAAGTCTTGTAGGTTGATGTTTTCAAAACACATTAACAATTTCACATCCAAGTATCTCAGTCAGTTGTGAATAACAATTGATTCTTCTACGTGAACACGTGGCCAGATGCAGGCAAGCACACAGGAACTCTCAAGTTAGCATAAACACACAGAATAAAGTCCTGAAGATTGGGAGAGTCTCATTTCACAAGAAGGTTAAAGCTCTTACAACTATACTAACAGACCCAGAATTTGCTGCTTTAGTATGGGCTTTGTGACCAACAGTGGAGGAAAAGTCTGGCCTCTCCAAGGGCATATTCAGTAACAGTGAGCTGATAAAGAGAGAACTTCCTACACGTCCATGCCAAGGATAACAACATTGTTAGAGCAGGCGGGCTCAAGACAGATACCAACATATCCTGTTACAAACATATTGATAAATTCCACTTCAATAAGGAAACGATAATTTTGCTTGTGTGTTGGGATCCTGTCTTTTGTTAGAGAGGCTCTGTAGGGTTCTGTCTTTTGTTACCCAAGGACAATTTTTGCATCCCTCACACGATCAATCACTTTGCCATAGAGAGTAATATCATTTTAACATGTGTGGAAAGGAACAGGTGTGGAGCCAGGAAGAAACGTGTTTTCCTACTGGCAAGTTGGGCTTGTCAGCATAACTCTTAAAAATCAAATTCAGGGGGAAGAAACCATAGTATAACAAGGCCAGTACAAAAACACACGGCTACAAGAAAATGAAAAAAGGAAAGGAGAGTCCCCAGAGGACTCGGGGAGGAGAGTCAGGGAGAAAAATACATTGCTTCCTAGATTGAAGGTAACAAAACCCCTTCACTTCAGAGAGGGCAGAATGGCCTCCAGAAAGTCCTACAGAGTAAGACAGAGGAGGCAGAGCCTACAGTACACTCTCTTCAGATAGCACTACTGCTAATGCCAAATGCTCCCAAATAAACAGAGGCAAAATAGATGAAATATATGCAATTATAAGAATATGAGAGTACAGCAAGACCGCCCATCTTTCCTTTCTGGAATTCCCAAAGCTCACCCATGACAGTCCACAACTAGAATTTCAGAAAGAGAAATAACAGGTAGTCAAAGTGCAGACAAATCCTTTTTTTCCAGCTCCTCTTTGATGTACATTATTTGCTACTTTGTGTTCAAGCTTCTCTTCTAGTCCCTTCAGTCTATTTTTTCTCTGTTTAACTTCTGTCTTGTGCGGTATTCTAATAGCCTGTACTGATCAGACAGCATTGGCAAGAGGCTATTAAAACATATGTAATCAATTTTATTATTTTGCAGCACTTGCTGAAGGCTTTATTTAATGAGAGAGCTAATGATATTGAAAATGCAAGTAGTAGTGTTAGAAACTATGAGAAAGGCAGAATGTTCAAAGTTTGGAGTGTGTTTGCCTTGGAGCATCACTTGGTTAACTGGCTAGTGCGATTGATGAATGCGCCAGGCTTCCAATTGCAGTCAGGGCAAAAGGAAAGTTGTTAAGTAGTGTTCATATGTCAGCTTCGATGGCCAGAATACCATACCACAAAAACAAAATGCAATTCAGCACAACTGGCAACCATCCATCAAACAGGTTGAAAATTGAATGAACTTACAACAAAATTATCCCCGGTCGAAAGGGAGTAATGTGGTGCCCTACATTCCTATGGGTTGTGGTAAGAGACTTCGACAGAGGGCTTGCTTGCAGCACACGGCAACTGTGGCCCTCAATTCCAGCTTCTATCACTCCCAGAGCTTTCATAAACACTGAACATTTCATAAAAGTTACAGTTTTACATGTGATTTCTAAGCTACAAAAAATGTACAGGATGCATTCTCCCTCCTGCTCTAACACACTTTATAAATGCTGGCTGAAGCAGCTGACCCTGGTGTACCCAAAGTTTTTGTTCAAAATTTGAAATCTGTTCTACCTGACGCTTTGCACTCCATTCAGGTGATGACCATAAAAGAGGGGATATTTGGGATATTTTGTACATGGTGCTATGGTTACACCTAATTGTTTCACAGTAAGCAAAGACATCTCTTAGAATCTTTAGAAAAAGGCATCACAGAAAGTGAGGAAAAATGGGAAGAACTTGTAAATAAACAGCTGGCTTGCAACATATGTATTTTCTTCTATATTTTTCAGGTGCCACAATCTACAATCCATATCTGCCAGCCTTGCAGCATGCAGCATAATTTAACTGTAATTGATAATGTAAGGGCAGATGGAGAGAAGTGTCAGCTCCTGCTCACATCCTCTGGGGATGCTACAGAAATCAAAGCAGATGGTCCAATTGCTTCTTATTTATGTGTTGCTGCTAGCTCCTCTGCTTGCTGGATAATGGATCATTATTGCCTGCTGTGCACAAACACCAATATGCTTTTAAATCTGGTTCTCAAACCCCATGAAAAAGCACTATATTTCATATTAATTTGTGAAGCTGCACTTAACAGGGTCCACTGATTTTAATTTATAACTTTTAAAAGAAAAAGGTTCAGCCATGGGTTCTTTTTTCATAAAATAAGTGATCAACTGATATTTCTAGTAAAACCACAGACTAGTTAACTGATCATACATGCTTAGAGAACATAATTATGATTTGAATGATACAGTATAACGTGGTTTTATTTTTTGACCACTCTTTGGCAACATAGCCAAATTGTCTTAAAATTATAACTTCACCCCTTAAATAATGACTTCACACATATATCAGATAAAGATACAGTGATGTCACTTGAATCCTTTGTTTACCCACAGACACACATGAATTCTCTCAGAGACAGCAATTAGGAAACCTGCTTCTCCTAGGAGCTCAGACAGGTCGCAGGACTTGCTGCACACCCGGTACATTATACAGATCTCCAGCAATTAGCACACGATAGCTTTACCTTTGGCACTACATATATTCCACAGAAATTGGTTGGTATACCTTCTGGAACTCATTGCACCAAGTTTCAGTGACATTAAACCCTAATGTTTCACAGCATGACCGCTATTTATTTGCCTTGGCTACCCTAGGAAATGGCAAAGTCTCAGTTTTGTGAAAGGAGACAAGCTAGCCAGCGGCAGCACTCTGCTAACCCTGCGGAACAGCTTTCGGGAAACTGCCTTCGAGGATGCTCTAGTTTCTTTTTTAGCTTGAAACAATACATCACCAGAAAGAAGTTGCAAATACTTGCTCCTTTAATTCAGCTAGTACTATGTATTTTTATTAGTTTTAAGAATTCTGACATCAAAAGGCTGACTATAAAATGAGTTTACTATCACAAAATAATTGGACATGTTAATACCTTCAGCATAGAGAGATCTATACAACACAGCAAATATTTTTATAAATTCTGTCAATCCTTTGGAAGGCAAAGGTGTCAGCTGGTACAGCAAGTGAGTAAATCACTGACCAAATACAGTAAGGCTCTTTCCAAATATGGGGCCTAAGAAGGAGCAAATCAAGTTTAGGTTAATCCACCACTTATCCTACCCTCAAGGTGAATCAGTGAACGATTAACAGAGGAAAAAGTTCAGTGTTTTACGCGGTGTTCAATTAATCCATTCATCTGCTAAGGTGATTAGATACTCTGATGGCTGGAGTTGATATTGAGTCCTTGTTTCATTTACTACTGTACCAGTTTAACCAGATCTTGTGATTTGACTTCCTATTTTTTGCTCAAAACTTTGTATTTGGGTTTTGATCATTTTTTCTCCATCTAGAACTTAAACACTTTCAGGAAGTATTATTGTCCAATGTCAGGGGAGGAAATTACTACCCTATAACAAATGTCTTGGTACAAGGGAATGTTATTTCATTCTTTCAACAGGCAAATTACCACTGGCTGATGGAAGTTTTGGATAAATTTAGCCATCACCTTCATGATCGAGACAAGTTCAGGATAATCATTAGCCAAATCAAATGAAGTCTTGCATGGTAGAAAGCAACTTCAAATCAGTGGCGTCTGACAAATATTGTGGGTTAGTTCAAGGACCTTCTGAAAAGAACAGAAATTAATTTAAAATAATCTGTGCATACAGTATGTATTCATTGTAAAGTGTCTTGAAAGAATTTGGATCTGTCCCCTTGATGAGAGTGGGAATTTTTATTCAGTACAATATCTGTGCTTTGTAATGTTATTCAGAAGTTCCTATGAGAATGGATTTTAATGAAATTTGCCCCTTTACCTCAACTGTAAGAGAAAAGTAAGATGATCTTGCTAATGTGGTACAGAATAAAGTCTAGTATCCTAGATGCACTATCAAGGGTAAGTTCTGACTGCATTTTTAACTAACATCTTCCTACAGCTGATTTGAGAAATTTACTTGCAAGTTAAAATTGTGGCTTGAAACAGTTCAAATGAGTTTATCCATTCGGTTTTCTGCCCTTCATTTTTTTTCCTAACAGTGTAACTCAGTAAAAGTTTGACAGAGGTCATAAGAGTGTTCTTATTTCCAATCCACTTCTACACACTAAAACTCTTTTTGGTTGGTTGGTTGGTTTTTGGTTTTGGTGTTTTTCATTTGTGGTGGTTTGGTTTTTTTTTTTTTTTTTTTTGTTTGTTTTGGTTTTTTTTTCTTGTCAGCCTGAAAGGCATTTCCTTTTGCAGTCTATTATTCACCTGATCATTTCTGTGCTATCTCTAGAATATACATTCTGTGTCTGGAGGGACAACACAGCTAGGCACC
>NW_008614999.1:1673-1996 GCF_000691845.1 Merops nubicus | reverse complement strand
ATATACATATGAAAACATGATTTGGCTTTCCAGAGCCTGAACCAAGAGCCTTCAACACTGCTAAGCAAAGCCTTGGCTGATACGATGGGTAAAGTTTTGTCCAGCTCTAAACTTATTCTGCCTTGTTCTTATCACCCCTTTTTAATCCTGACAGGTCAGCTCTCAGGAAGAGCTGAAGTTTATCATCTTTTTTCCCCTCCCCTCAGGTTTTTAGTCAGCAAGCAGTGACTTTGGATTCCAACAGGGACTTTAAATGTCCATGTGGAGGCCTCTTTTTCTTTCTGCCCCTCCCACACGGGTCGCTCTGGGCAGGGCCAGCCACG
>NW_008614999.1:904-1301 GCF_000691845.1 Merops nubicus | reverse complement strand
TTTTTTTTGGTGTCAGTGGTGTTTGAGTTCTAAGGAGTTCCTGGGCCCCACGCCATCCACAGACACCATTTTTACTTGGAGGTAGAGGATTCTCTAGGCAATAAGGACTGTCCATGCTGGGACCATCTCGAGATGGTTGCCAAGGGACTGTTTGGATTCCTTGCTTCCTGCCACACGAGGGACTTCATGTCACCTCACCATGGGAACGTTGGCACAGCACGTCTGGGAGCAGCTGGAGGTGACTGTTGGTGTTCCACTGGAGTCTGAGTCGTGCACAGCCAGTGAATAAATGGTCAGATTTTCTTTCTCAGTTGCTGGCAATACACTGTAGAGTCTGGTGCTCCAATGGTGAGAACAACATCTACTTTCTATTGCTGGAAACAATGTCAGACGCTTC
>NW_008614999.1:631-889 GCF_000691845.1 Merops nubicus | reverse complement strand
TCTTGTTCTCCAATGGTGAGAACAACATCTACTTTCTATTGCTGGAAACAATGTCAGATGCTTCAAAAATAAAATTTATGAAAGTATTTCACAACATGAAGTAAGTTGTAGATCACCTCCTTTCCAGCCCACACTCAGAGTAATGGAACCCCCAGGTTGGGGGTTTCAGCGAGGGTTGGCCTATGGATGATGTCCTCAGCCAGGTAAGAAATCCCCTCCTGATGGGTTTTTCACCCTGGGCCTGGCCAGCCTCGGGGG
>NW_008614999.1:0-257 GCF_000691845.1 Merops nubicus | reverse complement strand
GTGTGAGCTGGCTGTTGGTTTGCCTGGTGACAATAATATCCCTCTATATTGGGGAAGGGGTCAGCAAAAGAGCTCCTTGTATCCTGTTTGTGTTATTGTAATGGGAAGAACCCTCACTGAAAAGGTGCCAATCCCCAAGCTATTAATGAAAATGAGCAAGGACATAGACAGAAACTCAGATTTCTCTTCTCAGGAGCCCATGAAACTTGTAAAATACAGAAACAGACTCATTTAAGGAGCCGATGAGCAGTCTGGAT
>NW_008614997.1:570-897 GCF_000691845.1 Merops nubicus | reverse complement strand
CGGGGGGAGGGGCGGCGCCACCAGCACCAGCCCCTGGTTGTAACTGGCCACCCGCGTGGCCGTGCGGTTCCCGTTGGACAGGAGGATGTTCCGGCCGTGCAGCCCCAGGAAGGACGGGGCAGCCTGCGGGAGGGGGCAGAGGTCAAGGGCAAAGGTCAGGGGTCAAGGTCAAAGGTCAAGGTAAAAGGTCAGGGGTCAAGGGATAGGACTAAGGGTCAGGGTTTGGGGTCAAGAGGATGAGGAGGGTGAAGGTTGAGGGCAGAGTTTGGTGCTTGTCTTGCAGATGAAGGGTCAAGGGTAGGGTCAAAGGTCAAGGTCAACGGTCAG
>NW_008614997.1:0-387 GCF_000691845.1 Merops nubicus | reverse complement strand
CAAAGCCTAATGGACAAGATTAAAGGTGAGAGGTCAGGGGTCAAGGTCAAAGGGTCAGGATTGGTGCTTCTTTTGCAGAAAAAGGGTCAAGGGTGGGTCAAAGGTCAAGTCCAAGGGTCAATGGCAACGTCAGGGGTCGAGGTCAGTGTAAAGGTCAAAGGTCGTGGGTCAAGGTCAAACAAGAGGATGATGAGGGTCAAGGTTGAGGGCAGAGTTTGGTGCTTGTCTTGCAGAAGAAGGGTCAAGGGTAGGGTCAAAGGTCAAGGTTAAGGGTCAATGACAATGCCAGTGTCAAGGTCAGAGGTCAGGGGTCAAGGGCAAATACTAAGGGTCAAGGTTTAAGGTCAAAGGGACATGGGAGGTCAAGGTCAAGGGTGGGGGTTGGTG
>NW_008614996.1:0-233 GCF_000691845.1 Merops nubicus | reverse complement strand
GGAGGGGCCGGCAGCAGAGCCCCCCGGGGTTCCTCCACTGCTCTCCGTGGTCTGGGTGTTCATGGAGGGCTTGGGGTGGGGAGCTACAAGAGGGAACTGAAATAACCCTGCTGTTGGGGAGGCACAGAGTTTCTGGGCAGAGCTGTGGGTTAAAAGCCCATCACTTCCAGCCCAGAGGCAGAGCAGTCCTGCTGGCGGCTCCACGGCTTCATCCCGCGATGTCCCCATCATGG
>NW_008614995.1:628-935 GCF_000691845.1 Merops nubicus | reverse complement strand
CCCTCCACTCCTGGCCCCATGCCGGTGCCCTTCGGCGCTGGGCACCGATCCCCGGTGCTGGGAGATACCCGGAAAGCCTGTCCTGCCGTGGAGCAACCCGGGATGTCCCAGCAAATCAATCCCACGTGAGAGAGATCTCAGCTCATGGCCTCAGCTCTCATCTTCCAGGATAAGCTGACACGTTAGAGATGAAGTCGCTCGACAGCGTGCCCTGGGAGGAGCAGCAGCAGAGCCCGGGCTGCCACAGGCTGGGACGGCTTTAGGAAGGGGTCTCACACAGAGCCAGCACAGCCAAGACCCCAGCCCT
>NW_008614995.1:0-226 GCF_000691845.1 Merops nubicus | reverse complement strand
GCGCCCCCGACACCCACCAGTGTAGAGGGTGGGGGGGGGGGGGGGGGGAGGTATTTTTAAGCCTCCCTGTGAGATCTGATGCTTGAGCAGCCCCGTGGCTGCTGGCTCAGGAAGCCTTTGCTTTACCAGTTTCTCTTACCATTGTCTCTGACACCGGGTGCCTCTGTCTCAGGGTGCCCCATGCCAGCAGCTGCTCTGGGGCACCGCTCTTTGGGGGTGCTGGGTA
>NW_008614994.1:1577-4198 GCF_000691845.1 Merops nubicus | reverse complement strand
TCCACAATCCAGTCAAAGGGGACAGGGCAGCAGAGGCAGCGGGGGCTGCAGCCCGAGCGGCAGGCGGCGTCTTACCCGAGGTTGAGGCACTGGGGCAGAGAGCACCAGTGACAACCCAGCTCAGAGCAAACAGCATCAACGCCTGAAATCACACAAACGAGGCACTCCACCCGCAATCCCATCAGCAAGGTTTACTTTTTATTCTGTCACCTCTTCAGCTCTGAAAACATTTTAAAGCAAGCAGCAATAACCAAAATCCCCAAAAATGCCACG
Source organism: Merops nubicus (assembly GCF_000691845.1). NCBI lineage: Eukaryota > Metazoa > Chordata > Aves > Coraciiformes > Meropidae > Merops > Merops nubicus. The sequence goes on along the minus strand of NW_008614994.1, from coordinate 3,925 downwards.
TGTGACACAGCCTGCCTGGAATCCCTGTTCCCCTCCAGGGTGTGACAGCGACACGGGGACAGGGCAACCCCCGGTGGGAAACGGTGTCCTCAGGACTGTTCTGAAGGAGCCTTCCACCCTCCAGGGCAGAACTCTGCAGCCGCTCTAGCAAAGCAGGTTTCAACTTCTGGGCACATCACGTTCCCAGCTGAGAACAGAGCACAGCCCAAAGTTTAGGATTGCTTCCGGATGATGCATTTTTCCCCCAAAGTCTTTCACCTTTGCTAAGCTTCTGGCTGCCTCAGCCTATCAGTGGGAAAAATGAGAACTGCAGAGGAAATAAACACAACGGAACCACAGCGAGGGCTGGGCTCCAAGAGCAAAGTGATCAAGAGCAAGACATCAAGAAATGTAAGGGTGTGTGGCAACGAGCTGGATTTTTCTGAGACGTTTAGAAGATTGTTTCCTGTGGGTAACCAGAGGAGGCTGCTCAGAACTGACCTGATAACCCACAGAAACCCCACGGCCAGGACTTCAGCTTTGGCAAGTAACGGCCGCCGCCGACCCACGGGGCCAGGAGGTTCTCTGCAGGTAACGCTGCTGGGTCCTGCCCCAGGCACACGGGAAGGACCACGGCCAGTGGGGGTGGCTGCTGACACCTTCCAGGGACAGTCCCTGTCACAGCAGCTGCGTTTCAATTAAATTAAAAACACATAAAAGCAAAAATTCCTGCTAAAACAAGCTAAGGGCTCCTCAGCCCGCAGTGGTGGAGTCCCCACCCCTGGAGGGGTTTCCAAGCCGTGGAGATGTGGGGTGAGGGACACGGGGCAGTGGGGACCTGGCAGGGCTGGGGAACAGTGGGATGCTGTGATCTGCAACATCTCTTCTGACCAAAACCATTCTGTGATTTCCTGAGGCTGCCTCACAGCTCTTCCCACAGAACCTTGTTTGTAGCCTTGAACTGTCCCTCCAGATGTGAATTTTCAAAGCGTTTCAGCACTTCTCAGGTACTTCTGACAAACATAATCAGTGCCTTAATTTATAACTGGTTGTTTTCCAACCATGTTTTGAGTTCCTCAAAATTTCTATCCATCCACTGTATATTCTCTTCAATGGTTTCCAGTGCCTGCTGGACACAGCGGAGCTGGGCGCTCTTCTCATCCAGAGAGCCAAAGAATTCTTTCACCTGTGGACAGAATGTGAAAGAACAGCTGAGGAAGCAGCAGCACTGGAGAAGACCAGCAAGACGTTTGTGATAAACACAACCTTGGGTCCTCCACCCCTCTTCCCTTCCACCCCCTGACCCAAACAACAAGTTTTTTTGGGTTTTTTTTGGTTTTTTTTTGTTGTATTTTTTTTTAACAGGTTTCATGGAGGCTGCATCCCACAAGCTGAGAACAATTAAATTTTAAATTAAATACAAAGAACATGAAGCTGAAGGAGGTGGATGTCATGTGTAGGACCCATGTGGCTCCTCCCCACTGAACAAACCCTTGTGGCTGTGTAAATGAGCAGCCCCAGGCAGGACGGTGAACGTGGACATCACGAGCAGAACAGAGACCCCCTGCTCTGCCTGAGCCTGCTGTGCCAAAGGGCTGTTCCTGCGGATACAGGCACCAGTGGGACAGGCCCAGACCTTGCAGCTGGTCTGAGGCTGACTCAGGCACATAACCAGTGGTGTTCTGGCTGGAAGAGACCTTTCAGATCATGGAGCCCAGCCAGCCCCAGCCCTGCCAGGTCCCCACTGCCCCGTGTCCCTCACCCCACATCTCCACGGCTTGGAAACCCCTCCAGGGGTGGGGACTCCACCACTGCCCTGGGCAGCCTGGCACAGCCCTGGGCAACCCTCCAGGGCAAGAAATTGTTCCTCAGGGACAACTGAAACCTCCCCTGGGGCAACTTGAGGCCCTGTACTCTTGGCCTGGCCCTTGTCCCTTGGGAGCAGAGCCCGACCCCCCCCTGGCTCCAGGCTCCTGTCAGGAGCTGTGCAGAGCCAGAAGGTCTCCCCTGAGCCTCCTTTGCTCCAGGCTCAGCACCCCCAGCTCCCTCAGCTGCTCCTCCCCACACTTGGGCTCTAGACCCTTCCCCAGCAGCTCCGTTGCCCTTCTCTGGCCACGCTCCAGCCCCTCAAGGTCCTTCTGGGAGGGAGGGGCCCAAAACTGACCCCAGGATTCAAGGGGCAGCCTCCCCAGTGCTGAGTCCAGGGGACGATCCCTGCCCTGGTCTGTGGCTGCTCATGCACCTGAACCAGTCTGGTATTTTACCAGTGACAGAGACTGGGGAATGAGCAAAGTTATTATCCCAGAATTACAGGATGGTTTGGGTTGGAAGGGAAGAGCTTCCAGTTCCCAGCCCCCGCCCTGGGACGG
>NW_008614994.1:0-1561 GCF_000691845.1 Merops nubicus | reverse complement strand
AACAGGTCCTGAACACCTCCAGGGATGGAGCATCCACAGCTTCCCTGGGCAGCCTGGGCCCGGGGCTCACCACCCTCACAGTGAAGTTTTTCCTTACATCTAAGCTAAATCTCCCCTCTTCCAGTTTGAACCCATTATGCTCCTCCAGTCACTAACAGCCCTTGTAAAATCTCCGTTCCCAGCTTTCCTGTAGCCCCCTTTACATTCTGGAAGCTGCAGGGTCCCCCCAGAGCCTTGTCTCCTCCATGCTGAACAAGCCCAGCTCTCTCAGCCTGGCCTCCCAGCAGGAGGGTGCCATCCCCCACAGCATCGTGGCCCCCTCTGGCCCTGCTCCAGCAGGTCCATGTCCCTCTTCTACTCGGGCTCCAGAGCTGGAGGCAGGTACCACACCCCACGTGTGGTCAGGTCACCAGTGGGGGCAGGTACCACCTGAGCACCTTGGCAGACGAACACCCATGCTCTGCACCCACCCTGGCACGAAGAACACCCTTCTCCAGGGGCAGGACACCGCCCTGGTGCCGGCCAGGCTTTCAGCCTGTCAGGACTGAATCCACATTTTCATCCCTGGCCTACTACCACAGTTTTCAGCCCGGAACCTGGACGTCTGACCTGTGCCAGCTGCGACCTCGTTGAGTATCGTTCCGTCACTCCAGTGACGATGCTCGCTACCGAACTCGAACCGAGCTCAAATCTGCCAAAAAGAAACACCCACACTCAGAAAGCGTCTGGTTTTGTGGAAAGCACAGTGAGTTTTATGTTACATTTGTGCAGAGAGAGCAGTGAAAGAACTTATCTTCCTTACTTTTCTACGATTTTGTCCCAGTTTTCTTTCAAAAACTTCCAAGCCAGCTGATAGCCAGACGGGTTTTTGGCAACAAACACAATAATCTGTGGGAGATCCTGAGTTCTGATGATGTCACCACGCAGACCTTGGTCCATTAACCTGAGAACCAGCAGCAATGGAAGCGATTCAGACCAGCAGGCAAAGCTGAATAATTACTCCACCCTTAGTGTTTGCCCCTGAGGCTGAGAAGTCACAATTCTAGAGCTCCCGACGCATCACTTCTGGTGACTCCTTACACGCTGCTCCTCGGCCACCACTACAGCTCCTTGGCAGACCTGTTCTGAACTCAAGGGATATAAACGAGGCTGGGGGCTGCTCCTGCTCAGAATTTGCACACCAGTGTGAAGAGGTACTTGTCCTACACTGAGTGCCCGTGGAAGCCTCAGGCTGCGAGGGCTGCTCCTGACAGAGGTGTCCCAGCAGCCACGGGAGGATGAACAGCGGCCTCGTGGAACACCTGAAGTGTCTGCAGTGACCCCCGGGCAGAGCTCAGCCCGTGTCCTGTCCCCCTGGGTGGGTGCAGGACGTGCAGTGGGGGCTGAGCCCCGAGGGCTCAGTGGTGCTCAGCTACCTCAGCAGCAGGAGACCTCTGGTGCTCATGAACAGGCGCCTATACCCGAGGTGACCAGAGGTGAACAGAGGTTTCCCCAGGCAAAGGCACCTGACTGGCACTTTTGTTGTATTGGGTCCCAACTGGCTAAACCAACTTCTGAGCAC
>NW_008614993.1:123347-173467 GCF_000691845.1 Merops nubicus | reverse complement strand
GGTTTGGAAACACCAACAAACACTAACCTGATGTAGCTCCTACTAATGTCAGTGTTCCTCTTTGCTAGTGCCTGGCAAGGCTCCACAGAGAAAATGTTGCACCCCAAATGAGATCTTGCATCCAAGCTCCTAAACACATCTGATTCAACCTAACAAAACACTGGCTTGCCTCTTTCTCCTTTCTAATACAGAGGGATTAGGATCTTCTGTTCTTTGGGCTCAATTGTCCCAGGACATCAACCAAACTCATGTCAGCTGAAAGCAAATCAGACTAAAGCACCTGGAAGCATTGTGTTTGGTGCAGGTGAAAGTGAATCATGGAATCACTGAGGTTGGAAAGGACCTCCAGGATCATCAAGTCCAACCTTCATACCAACATTTCCCTAACCACTAGACCATAGCCTCAAGTGCTGCATCTACTCATTTTTTGAACCCCTCTAGGGAAGATGACTCCAACACCTCCTTGGGCAGCTTGTTCTAGTGCCTAACCACTCTCTCAGAGAAGAAATTCTTCCTAATATCCGACCAAAACCTCCCTTGGCACAACTTGAGGCCATTTCCTCTCATCCTATCACTAGTAATTTGAGAGAAGAGATCAACAGCAGCCTCACTACAATGTCCTTTTAGGTAGACCCAAACAGCCCCACCAGCTCCAGAGGGGAGCCCAGCTTAGCCCACCCTTTGGCCAGGGCATTGGCAAAGGGGGAAATGCGGCAAAACATAGGATAGATACATCACGTTCTATCACTAAATCAAAGAGCAATATTCTGATTTTGCTGTTAAGATGCTTCTTTATCCCAGTATCTGTCTGCTGCCTTGTTAGCCTTGTGGGCCCAATTCATATTCTGCACTGACTTAATAAATGAATATAACTGTATTGACTCCAAGAGGGATAGGCTGTTATGAAATGGACATAACAAAAAGACAAGCTAGCATTTTTATACTCTTCCCTGGTGCATAATCCATTCCTACACATATTCTTTCTCTCTTTCTGTCTGTGTATGTCTCTCTCTCCCACATATTTGTCTCTTTCTTCCCACCCCCAGCTGCATTTTCATTTACATATAGATCTCATTTCCTTTCTGCAGATTTTGCTTCCCTCTTCTAAAATGGAGATGACCTTCTCATCTTCATGTTCTTCCAAATCCAGGGGCATGCTTGATGATTACTCTTTGCTACCCTTTCTGGACACTGTTAATCTGTTTATATTAACCAATCTCTTATCCAGACCCCTCATTGCTGTTGGCATGGTCTATAAATTTTAAATAGATTTTAAAATGTATTTGGTAAGTCATTGTTCTGCCAAAATGAAGTCTACTGAAAGAAGTGCAATTTGGCTGGGCTGCAGTCCTAGATATAAATAATTTATCTTTAAGCTGGAACATCTGTTAAGATCGTTTGACTTCATGAATGGCACTTCTAAACAGCTTCAGTCCAAGTAGCTTGTTGTGCTTCACAGGTATTGAGTGACATAGCTTCTGTCACCTGTTTTTAGACACTGATGGAGCAAACAAAGAGGAATAAAGCCTCAGAGCCACCCATTGTAGGGATTTGGTTACCGGGGACCTCTGCATTCACTGCAGTGTGATCCAGTGTGGTCCAAAATGTGATACATTTTCTATGAATAACACATGCTCAGCTACTCTGCAGATGTTCTACTCACAAGTAAATGGAAGTAAGGAGACAAGTAAGCTTTTGTTTCTGTTTAATATCACCTTCCTCTCCCCAGCTGTTTCTGTTGTGAGTCTAGAAAGAAGTGGTACAGTCCTAAAAGGATGTCATAGCCTCTCTTGGTTTTTTTTGGAGCTGTAAGCCATGTTGCAGATAGGTTTGTGGATCTTTTTATTATGCTGCTCTTGTGAAAAGGTGTGTGAAGCGAGCCCTCATTCTTGGCTTTTGAAGATTACAATGCCCAACCTCCCCGGCGGGCTTTGGGAAATCTCACGAGAATTCTTTCCCCGAAGTTTCAGGCTCTCGCGGGAGATTTAAAAGATAAAAAACTTTATATTAAGTGCGGTCCGGGCGGGGTTCGCTCTCTCTCTCCGGGGACCAGCTCGGCGACAACCCACCTCGTCGGGACTCAGCCGGGTAGGCTCGCGCGCTTGGCCGAAGAACGCGGTAAAGGAGGAACCGTACGCTCGCGGCTTCCCCTCCCCGCTTCGGCGCCAACAAAATTTTGTTTTTGGACTAATATATATATATACATATCTAGTCTCAACACTGATTATTGAGCGTGGTGAAGGACTTTAACCTGTTTCCCCGGGAGGCGAGTCCCACGTGGGCGTCTCGGCCTCAGTCCTTTTCCCCGAATTAAAGTCACAAACAACCTAACCCGGTGCCCCTTCGGTACCGGATTGTGACAAAAGGTTTTGTACTGTAAAGTGACTGACCTTAATCTTTTCACATTGGGAGCCGAAATTTTTTTTCCCCTGAATCTTCTGGTTGTAAGACAGAGTCCATTTATATGTAAGATATAAGAATAGCCTGGCTCAGCAAGTCATTTAGAAAGACATTTGGTCAATGTAAAGGAGCAAGGGAAGGAGGGGGAAGGGATCCCCCTCTCCATTGTACACTTTTGTCATGGTCACCCTGTGAGTGGGTCTCTGTGTCGAGGTGACAAAGGAGCAAGGGAATCAATGTAGGAACTATGTAAAACCTCATATATTGCAAGTATAGGCACATTCACATCTTACAGTATTATCAAAGCCCATCTTAACAATTTGCCTGAAATCCATCAATGTACCACAATCTCAAATATATCAAAGATAATTTTTTTTGTTGTTGTTGTTTTTCTGTTTTGTTGTTGTTGTTGTTGCTGTAATCAGAGCTAGAATATAAATGAGAGAGGACAAAGAGTCATGGAAAGAAACTGAAGAACTTGTGCATCTTGCTCCGATCTGAGATGCAAAGCAAACCCGGTACAGTGCTGTAGCTGTCTGAATCCTTTGTTGTTGCCTTACAACGTGTGGAATTGGCCTCAAGAAGCGACCTATTCCCACCTACAACAATTTATTTAATCCATCTGTGAGAAGTTGAATACTTAGAGAATATCAGCCCTTGCCTACATACATGGCCTGATTCGTTATTTCCCACAGTATTAATGGGACATGGGAATTTATCTCCACCCTGTAGCTGGAAAAGAGACAGTAAATGGATGTCCAAGTTCACATAACCAAACTAGACCAAGACAGAAACTTGTTGTGATGGGTTTGTATTCCTTTGCCCCATTGCTGCTCATTGGAAAACACTAATGACCAGGTCACTGGCACTGCTGCAAGCTATTCGTGTTGAACTCTGCAAATTTAATCTTTGCAGGAGCTGCTGCTGTTGTACAAGGGATACGCAGCTGCTTTTAGGGTACCTTGAGCAAAGAAAAGGAACCAAGTCAGAGTGCTCCAGAATATGGCTGATCTCAATTGTCTGGAGCAATATATGACTGCTGGGGTAGGCTGACATGAGCCAGTCACCTGGGAATGGGGAACAACCACAAGTGTCTAAACCAAAACAGCACAGCATGTGGACATGGGAGAGTCAGGAAAGAGCCCTTTCAGAGAAATCTGGTGGCATGGAATTCACATGGAGATTGCAGTGACAGTCAGACAGAAAGGACAAAAATGTGAAAATGTGTTTAGTCAGACTATAATACAGTGCCCTTTTTTCTTCTTCTTTCCTCCCACCCCCAGGGAGGGGTGCGAGGATTTGGTAATGCAGCCTGTAGGTTTTTCCATAGTACAGGGATCAGATTGTATCAGACTCATGGCTTTCCCTTTATTAATAAGCAGGACTGCTTTCTGCATTTCTAGAGAGGCTGTTCTAGATTGCAACTCCCGGTCTCAAGCTTTAGAGATCTGTGGTGTCTACTAAGTAGCACTGGTACGAATCTTGTGCACATGGTTAACCTCTGTTCCATGGCATCCCTAGGGCCAGCCCAAATAAACTTTATGCTGCTACTGTAGGTACTTCTTTCAGATGACAATAACAGCGTGGTTTGGGGCCTTGAGCACAGAGCTGTGAGGCAAGAGCTGTGCTGGGCAGCAGGGTGGGGGAAACACACTTTCTGGAAGGAAATTATTGTTTGCACACACTCATACACACCCAAATCCAGTGTTTCAGGCCAACGTTGGTAACACAGTGCTGGTCCTGCAGAGAAGAGGAGCAGAAGGGGAAGAAGAAGTAAAAAAATTGTCTAGGTGGAGGATTTTCTTTCTTATAATTTCTTTCATGATCATGGAAAACTGCTGTATGATTAAACTGAGGTTTCCCAGCAGAATGGGAACAACCTGCCAGGAGTTAACTGAGGTAGAAGCCATGGGCACGATCTGACATACAACCCCTGCTTGAGGATGTTATTCCATGTTTGTTGCCAATTTGTACGGCTCAGCCTTCTTGGGCTGATTCATGAAGACATTTTGGTTAAGTCAGAAAGGAAAAAATATTCAGTAAAGGTTCAGCTGTGGGTAAGGAGAGAAACCTGAGTACCTGACAAGTCCCTGGGGCAGCAAGCTTGCAGGGTCTAGGGAAGATTGGAGCACTTCTGTGTGATATAATATAGAGATGCTTGCTGGGACTCAGTCTCAGGTGTTTTGGTTTGTTTTGTGGGTTTGTTTTTGGTTTTTTTTTGTTTGTTTGTTTGTTTGTTTAATTTAAATCAGGATAGAAGTGAAGAAGGAAACTACTGAGGATGTTACAGAGTTTTTCCATTCAGTACCATTGAGGAGCCCTATAGACCTCAAGTTAACCCCAAGTCAGCAAGTGATACTGGCACTTCTGTGACTCCTTCACAGCCTGGTATGAGAATTGTGCCCTTATTCACTTCCTCTTAGTGCCAGTCCCTCACCTTGTGGACATTCCCAGTGAAGCTGTGAAATAAGCTAAGCATGGTAGATTGAACTGGAGAGTGTTAGGAGTGCAATTTGTAAAGCACTTGTGATGTTAAAATATTTTTTTCTTTTAACCCCTTCCACTTGCCATTTGCTCTCTTACTCTCTAAAAAAGCATGCTGAGAGGCCACTGCAGCAAGTTCCCCGGCACCCAGTGAGGCAGACATCTGTAGTTTGCAAATCTTGCCTGTGTTGCCTGCAAGGAGAGCCTGTGAAGACTGCCATCCTCAATCACGCCAGCTCATGGCTCTGGCCACAGTGGTCCCTGCTCTCCACGAGTCAGAGCACAGCTGGTGTGAGGAGCTGGCAGCTAGTGCCAGGAGATGGGAAGTGAAGTGGGAAAGGGGTCACAGCAGGGTGAGAGTACCCAGCAGCCCTCTCCTCCCCTGTAAATCTTCCTCCTTCTTCAGGAGTGTGGTAGCACCTCTAACAGATGTCTATGTCTTGATGTGGAGCAGATAACCTGCCCTCACACCATTAGCTTGCTGGTATTGTCTTGCCCATGGTAGGACGCCTGCCCCACACTACTCAAGCTCCTCTCGGGGTCCACGGCATCAGCTGCTCGGCTGTGGGCAGCAACGGGGACATCGGCTGATGAGCAAGAAGAGGCCACAAGGCAGTACAGAAGTAGAGGATTTGTGTTAAGGCTTCAGGACTGTCTTAAATCTCCAACATCTGCCAATTTAAGTACAGCTGAATTGCTGGATAATTCTGCTGGTGGCGCTCCTGGGAACACCCAGCCTGAGCAGAACAATTCTGAAGGAAATTACATGAGCTGGGATTTAGTGTTGTCTCTTTAGCTTGTGGAAGAGATAATCTGGACCATTTAATGTGGAACAAAATTTGCTCTGTTTCACAGGCGTAAGGAGATAGTTTTGCCTTGAGAAAGCAGCAGTAAATGACTCTGAAGTCCTGCTGTCACTCGTTTGCTGAGCTGCTGTAATATGGAGTGGCAAGGGCTGTTTTCTTGGGCCTCTTTCTACATACAAGTAATGTTCTTTATAAAGAACACCACTTAGTCTTATGACAAAATTCCTCTAGAGTGACACAAAAGAGCACTGACATCATTCTTGAAGGCTGGAGAATTTATGACACAGTTAATTATTAATTTGGCTGGTATTTGTAAAGTAGAAGGGAGTTCTTGTGCTTTTAGGCCATGCTCTCAGTGTGTAAATCTCTTGTATGGCTGCCATAATAATATTCCTGCAGCTATGTTGTCACCTATTGTAATTTTTCTGCTAATAAGAAAATTTAAACTAACCAGGAATCCTAAATTTGGAGACTAGTTGTTTATTTCAAATATACTCTAGAGAAATAATAATGCAGTTCTGCTCTGAATTTAATTTAAACGGGAACAGGCAAAACAAATCTCTGCGGAGGGCATTTGACAATAATAAAATATTTCTCCCAGCGGGTGAGCTGGTAGCAATTGCATTGTTGCCATCAAGGCTCACGTTTCAGCAGGTCATTACCATCATAACAAGCCCTTGGACCAACTGGCATGGACATGCAACATTGAGCTCCTGATGGGCACATTATTTCAGACCTTTAACTTCATGGAGAACAAGACAAATACTCCTGGGAATGGAGGATTATATTTTGAAATTCCTTTCTTTTCTGTTCTGCTTAATAATAAGAGCCTGCCTGTAATCAATCTACCGCCACTTGCTTTTTTATATTAACAGAGATTGTAAGGAGCCAAGCTGGGCAATCTGAACACTTCAGAATTAAGTCTAAGGTCTTTAGTCTTAACAAAATACTAATGATTAGCATGGCTGGGATTATGAACAAACACTTATAAACAAAAGTCTTAAAAGCAAATAAATGCACCCATATTCTTTTCTATATTACTTTTGTCTTCTTCTTCTTCATCTTCTTTTTACAGCAACCAGAAGGAGGAAGTTTGTGATCTGCATGTTAGCGACAACCTATACACACCGAATCAGCATCTTATCAGACAGGGAAAACACACTCCTTGTGAGGCAGCTACAGCAGGCAGGCCGTATAACGAAGGGTATCGTAATTAGCAAAGTGCCATGTGAAATCAGAGACCTACATTACACAAGAGAGATGAAATGCAAAGTAAAGTAAAGGTGCAAGTAGAAAAAGCTGTTAAGGAAAATAAACAAAGGCGGTAGGGAAAAAAAAAAAAAAAAAAAAATCAGGAAACAGATGGAAGTTGTCCTATTCTTGAGTTCAGTGCAGGAGCCAGGACAGGTAACAGTATAAAAAAAGAGGCTGCAAGAGCCTGTACACAGAAAAATCTCAGGTGTTTTGGTGCTTAGCTTTTTTTTTTTTTCCCAGTAGGGTGATGCTGCAGGAGAATACAGTAAAGATGTACAGCATGAGGGCTTGTCCTACTAGGGACACTATTGCCCTCTCTGTTATCTTTCAGAATCTATCTTCCTTTCATTATGTTTTTGATGATCTGGGGTGGGATTTTTAAAATTATTTAACCTCTGTTAGTATTTTGGTAGCATTGGCATTGTGTATTAAGAAGCGCACATAACTGCATGTGTAACTGTGCTGACTGGTACGTGATTTTCACACCATTTCTTTCTCTAAGAAAAGATCAGCTGGAGGGGCCACACTAGCCTACTTTTTATTGGTGTTCACCAGACTTTTTTATACTGTGAGCTCACAAGATCAAAAAAGCCCATCAACCAAACAAAAAGCCCAAATGACATCAAGTGAGACGATTACTTGGATGTGATACTCCAACGAAAACTGAGAGCCTGTCAGAAATCCCATGCTATTTAGCAGCCAGCTCAGCAAGTGGAGCATTTTCCTTTTGCATCAATGCTGACGGCATCAGCCAGCTTGCGAGCAGGCACGGGTGCCAGTGTAACAGCGTGGGAGGAGCGCAGTGCTCCACGGACAGCCTGCCAGGGTCCTAGGGGTAGAAGGCTGTCAAACAAGCACTGAGAGTGACAAAACCTTGCTCTTACTCTTGGATGGCTTCTTTTGAGGGGTGGGGTGTAGAGTGTGCAAGGGCAGAGTAAACCATGTCGGTCAAAATCTTGCTTTGCTGAGCTAAGCTGTATCCACAACAGGAAGACTCTTGTCAGTTTGCCAGCTCCTTGTTTTAGCTAAGTGGTGTTGCTGCAGCCACAGGTTGGGGATGCAGGAGTTGAGAGCTGTAGCAGGATGTGTTGGCTGAGCTCCAAATGCTGGTGCCCCAAACCCTTTTTTTATTCTAAGATTTAGTAACTGTTTTCATAGTTTAGAGAGGTTTGTGCTCATAGCCAAATTCCCCACATGCCTCCTGAAACATTTCCGTTTATTTCAGATATTTATTTTCAGACACTGAAATATTTCTGCCTACTGAAACGTTTCTGGTGGATTTCTGTGCTCATCCTGGCTTTACTGCAGACAGCATAGGGAGAAGACAGAAAGGAGAAAAAAGCAACACAGCTCTGCAGAGCTGCATCCCTAGAATTGTCTTAATCTCGGTGTTCCCTGGATTTCCTCTTCTGGGATGCTACATTTATGATTGCATGGTGCTGCATGATCCTCTCAGCAATTAGGATTTTTTTTAATTGCATGTGAAGACTTTAACCAATGATTAGTGACAACCACACGTTGAAGAAGACTATAAGTACCACTATTTACTTTTTTTTCCTCCTCCTTTGTGTGTGAAAATTTGTAACACTACTATTTTCACTTTTAAGTTACGGTGCAGGATTACGTATTCCTTTAAAGAAGTACTTTGCAATAACTCAAAGTCAGAAGACTAAAAAAAGGGGAAAACCCATTTCTGTGCATGTATACACGTGTATCTATACACATGTGTATATATGCCTGTGCACGCAGCACCATCAACACTAAAAACCAGTTTTGACCTCCTCTGAAGAGTCCATGTGGGATTCATCTATTGTTCTTTTACTGCTGCTCCTTTTACTCAAAAAACCTCTGTTTCCCAGGACAGTTAGAACACAGCAGGCACTGGCAGGAGGGAAGAGGTGCCCTCCCATTTCAAGGCGTATTGCTACTGAAAGACTGAGAAGCACAAAAAGCCCCTAACCAAGGGCCAGATACCTTGGCTGAAACAATTCCTGTCCCCGAGCATCACTGTTGTGTTCAGTAGCCCTCGTGCCATCAGCCAGAACCTCCAGAGAACGGCCAGCAGTGAAGGTGAGAAATAGGTTGGCAAACACAACGACAAAATCCTATCAAGATAGGCTAAAAGGCAAGAAAAGCACACATTAGCACTTCTGCGATGGGTCCAGAAGGGTCCACAGGAAAAAGGGGCTGACCCCGAGCAACCGAGTGGGGCTGGAGCCTGTCGGAGGGAAAGGGCTCAGAGACCATTTACTGACAGTTCCCAGCCCTGCTGTTTAACCCCCCTGGACCTTGACGACTTATCAGTGCTCTTCATTAGCACCAATCTATATTATTGCTCTCCTGTTGTGACTGTTTACTTCCATTCAGAACAGCTGGACCAAAAAACACAGATTTTTCAATTTTTTATATTTTTTTTTTTTTTAACCCAGAACACATATAAGGAGTCTCTTGCATTAGGAAATGAACCGATGGTTTGTGATGGAGAAAGCAAATAAGTACTTCTAGATGATACTAATGTGATCTTAAAATAGTGGGAAAGCTTTCTTTTATGACATTAACAGAGAGGCGATGATTTTGAGTAATGCAGGTTGATGTGAAGATGCTTTAAGATTAAATAAGCGCTATATAAAGGCCTGCCAGCCTGAATTCTAATGTGCTATGAGACATTTTGCATATTTAAGAGTATGCAAAATGTCTTGTACCACACTGGAATTCATTCTGACAAGGCTTTATATAGCATTTATTTACACTCATATTGTACTTTAAGGAAGAAGTGGTAATGCTGACTCCTCTTTGAATGGAAGTAACAAAAGGTAATGCTAATTGCTCTGTTTCTTTCTTTGAAAAAGAAAATAAAACCAAAAAAACCCCACAACACAAAAAATAAAATAAAAGCAATCAAAAGTGGAAGCTTGTTTAATATTGCTCTACCATCATCCTGAAAGGCATAATAATTTGAGTTACACATCTGAACTGATTGGAGTTACAGAATCATATCTCCTTTTTGCATTTAACAATATATACAATATAAAATAAATACATTTACACAAATGGACATTGGTTGGAGCACACGGTATGATACACATCACAAAAATATACAGTTGATTGCTATACAGATGTGAAGCCCATCTACAGCTATAGACATGTTTGTTTTTATTTGTTGTTTTTTTTTTTTTTTTTTAACTACTGGCTATTATGCAACTCCTGGATTATTATAAGCAGTTTAATTTTTTTTTTTGTCCTTTTGCGATCTTTGCACGATAAGACTGCCATAAAATGTTTTCCTAGGCAGGTAAACAGAGACGCTTAAATAATTAAAATACAATCACCAACACCCATTTTCTCTTCTATAAGAAAAATAGCAGTTTTAATTTTTTATATCTTTTTATGTTATCATTTAAATGCAAAATAGTGGAATAAATACAACAATCTGATCTGATTGAAACAAATGTGTAACTTCTGGGAGTTACACAATCATATTGCTTTAAATAAGAAAAAATTAAAAAATGAAGCAAAAATAGAAATTAAATCGTTATGGCTAAAACATACACCCTTTGAAATTTTCCCAACACTTCACATTAAGTTAGTGGTCTTGAAAGAACTCTTCTCCAGCAAGGTTTAAGATGAACAACATTATAAAGCCCGTTCAGTTCTTTTATCTATGTTTCAGGTAATGCTTTTACAGTCTTGAGATATTTGTTCTTTTGCAGCTCCAAAAAATTATGGAAAATGAAAACTAAGGTTTGCACCGTGTGCCTTTAACACATCTCCATTTTTTGTGTGTTTTTGTATACTTCTAGTCAATTGGCTTTTGACCCTGAAGCCCAAGTTCTTTAACGTGATACAGCAAAAACAATATTTATATTATATATTTATATATATATAGTGTACTTGAACAGTAGCAACTTAAACCCTGCACAAACTTTCTGGAAAATAAACTTTTTTTTTTTTTTTGCACTCTTACATATATAAATAATCTTATAGAATCAGCACCTTTTTCCCAGGAGTTGTATTTTTTTTTTTTTTTGACATTTTTAAAAAGGGATGTGCCAATTTCTGAACTCCTATCACAGCTATAAATTTCAAGTTATTGACCATCTGAATGAATTGCTAATGATGATTTACCTAGAATCACACTACAGTCACTTCTCTACTGAGAAAACACAATCTACAATATAGTCCCATATAGCTAATGATAGATATACAGTTTTTTTTTCTTTTTTCCTAGCACGAGGCTGATGGAGCATCAGCCCATTGTTATTTTGTTTAAAGCACACAACGTAGCAATAGTTTTGGAAACTTGTCCGCACCAAAAAAGTTTTGCAACAACACAGAGCGAGTTAATAACAACATCTGCGAGATGATTGAATAAAAGCTATATTTACAGCGTTTAAAAATTAGACTTATCTATAATCTTGAAATATTCAAAGTTTTATTTCTAAGCTATACATTGGTATTCTATAATAAACTGTTACAGAAATTATCCCTTGTTTTGAAAATATTATCATTTCAGTGTGTATCTGTTCATAACGAGTATTTGTTTGGAGTTTCGATCTCTTAATTATTACTAGGAAGAACCTTATTACCGGTAAGGAATAGAATATACTACTGTAATCTCCTGAGGAATTGTACATCCAATATTGTCTCTAATTCTACCCTGTGTCTATAAGCACACACCACAAGAATCCAAACACCACAAGAAGAACAAGACAACAGTCTTTGAATGCAACATAAAAATTCAGAAAAGCACAGCAAACATGAAACATTGAAAAGCTGAACTACATTTCTTTTGTTTGTTAGGATTACAATTTTTAATTACATCTGTGTACATAGAATAAGGATGTTCACATAGTACAGGGAGCAGCTACTAACACTGGTACATTGGTATAGCGTTTGATGGAGGTTATTGTTTATTGGTTATTTAGCGACTGTAGTTTTCTGGGGGCATCTAATTGGTTTATACATTAGATTACACCTCGTAACAGTCTTGAAACTGACTGACTTTCATGCTGTGACAATACTGGTTGAAAAGCACATATACTGGTTTAGCTACTTGTTAAAGATTGCCATTTACAAAATAAAATCTAAATCAATAAATAAGGTATCGAAGTGTTAAATTCTTCAATTTGGTCAGAAGTCTACTCCTCTGATTTCTTAATTTTGCAGACGTCGGCATTTGCCTTATTGCCTCTAAGCTACTAGTGGTTCATAGGGGTTTTTTTTTCTGCGTGTGAGGTTATAATTTTGCAATCAGGCAGTATCTTGTTCATTTGCAACTGAAGCAGTTAGAAATCACGTAGCAACTATACCTTTGTATAGTCGCTGTCTCCTAACACCGTTACGGATTGGTATTTGACATGGAGTATTTATATGTTAGACTACTTGGATATACTGTAGGTGTAATCTAATCCTTTGAGTCAGTGAACATTTAGTTATAAACTGGAGCTCATGTTAAGAAACTGGATGTTTTGGACCAGACTGGCACACAACATAAATTGCATCCGTGATAATATGCACCTTCCCTTCGACTATTGCTTTAGTAAGATAAATTCCCACATTAATAAATGGCTGAAAACTGGTAAAGCTGGTACAAAAAAATCTCTGTTAGTAAGAAGAAACAAAACATTTAAAAAAATCTTCCTTCAGGATTCATTTGTCCTTCATTATTGTTCATCATTGTTCAAGCCAGCACAAAAATGCAGTATTTCTTTCTCTTTAGTATTGCATGAATGAATAAAGCTTAAACTATTCCCTGAAAAAGTTACATTGTAGCTAACCTAAGAAATATCTGGAAGACTTGAAAAAACAATTAAGGAATCAAATGGCTGTAACTGATCTAGATGGAAAATGCAATGATAAGAAGCAGCCGATGCATCGTCGCTTAGTCGTCTAATTAGAGACTGCTCCTATGAAATCTAATACTGCATTCAGTCAGTTCATCATGTTGTACTGTACTGCTAGGTACGGTGGTTCTCTCTTTGATTCCTTTGTCATTGGGGACATTATGGTTCATAATAAGTTCACTGGCATCCATATTATGGATTTCCATCCTTTGGCAGGCCTGGCTTCCATCTCTCTTCAATTAGAGACCTCTTTTAAAAAGTTCAGCAGCAAAGAAAAAAGAGGAAAGGAAAAAGGAAAGGAAAGAACAGAAAGGAAAAGAGAGAAAAGGAAAAGGAAAAGAAAAGCTGCATCAGAAAGACACAGAAGGAAAAGTTGAAAGCTGCTTCACAGTCTTGCTGCTAAATATCAGTGCAGTCATTTTTTCCTTAATTAAACACTAAGTTTCTTTGCCATTATTATCCTGTTTATTTTCCCTTTTTTTTTTTTTTTTTTTTTTTTTTTTTAAAACGTGCATGATGGGGAAGCCCATGATGCTTTAGTCAGACCTTGGCCTCCAGCATTTCCAAAAAAAGTTTGTGCATGGGGACTTTGCCTTCCAGTTTGATGTTGTAGAAATGCTGCACAGCCTTGGTGGAGGTTTGCCTCAGAAGTGGAAGAGTCATCAACATCTTGCCTGCACGACGTGGGTCTTCCATGTGCTGCCCGGCCTCATAATCTTGCAGAGCCTCATGTAAGACATCTTGAAGTTTCTGCACTGCCTCAACATCCTCTATGTGCATTGAGTCTGCAAAACAAAGGAGCAACAGGAGAGTTCAGTTTGGTGTAGCAGGAGTCAGGTAATGCTATGGCTGCACAACACTTTCACTGGTTCTGTCCATCCTCTTTCACCAAGAGGGAAGATAATTACCCTCTAATTTCTGTATTGATCTGCAGGAAAAATATCTGGAACCATTGTGAATCTACAAACGTATAATTAACTCTTGCATGAGTAATCCTTCTCCTCACCTTCCTCAAACAAGTAAAATGGTCACTCTTGCTGCTCCATAAACCATCTCCTGCAGTTACTGCTTTGAAGAAATGATAGTGCCCAGGGGCTGTATGAATTGAGATCTGCATTTTGTCTGGGAAGCAAGAACGACTGCTGTACCATGGAAAAGCTTGGTGAAATTATGTGTCAGGCTCCAAGGCTGTGGAGTTGGAAGCCATGGTCCTTCCACACTGCTCAGAGATGCTAGCAGCAGGAAGAGGACCAGGAGCACTGCACTGACAAAAGCAGGTTTGATGCAATTTCCTGATAGGCTTAGCAAATTTTTTACTCCTCAAGCACATTCAGACAGACAGGCAACTCTTAGTATGTTCCTGAACAGCTTTTGTTCTGTGAAGCTAACATCTCCTACAAGGTGTAAACCTTCTCTTCCACCCGTTCAGAGGATGGTTGATCCTGTTATTGCTGGGGTTTTGCATTTTTTCTAAATCACTCAAAGCAAGCACCTCGCCCTGTACCTTTCCAGGTGAAATGCTTTGGTGGTGTAAGTATTGAGTGACAAACCTAGAAGCAACGCATACCAGGAACTAAACTAAACTGCTACGTGACCCATAAAGATTAAAGCAATGGAAGTGTGAAATAAAAAAGGAAAGATCTAACTAAAATAACTGTAAAACCCTCAACGGCATAGATATGGAAAGAGAGTATGTCCCTGAGAAAATGCAGTTACTGGACCGTGCTGAGATGAGTTCGGATGAGTGGCCCTAATTCTCTGAGTTTTATGTAGTCATAAATGCCAAAAAAACCCTGATGTGGTCCGAAGCGAGGTGAATGCAAGTAAGGAACAACAGTCATAGGTGAAAGAGGCCACCAAAGCGCCCCTATCAGCTACCAAAATTTGGATGTCAACAGAATTACAGAGCCAATAAAATACCACATGAAAAAAATAACTGCTGCGAGGGGGTACAAGTCCTAGGCCAACAATGTGCCAGCTTAGCTCAGGGTGAAACTGGGACATGGCAATATTAAAGTACATACTTGAAAACTCTAGTTAGTACAACACTGGTCTGCACCTTAATTTTTGGCTTTGGAATACAGCTTCTGTTCCCAGACAGAATAATGACTGAGGAGCTGGGTGGTGAAGAAGCTACTTCTATAATCGTTTTCAAGCCCTGTATTAAGCAGTCTGATACCCCAGATCAGTATTTTGGCAGAGACTCATGTTTTACCCTGTTGATAATAACAACATCACATTTTCCGCGTGCTTCAAATACCTGAATTACATTCAGAGAATTAAAATGCATCTAAGATTCATTTCCTAAAAGCTGATGTGCAACTATTTCCTCAGATAATTAGGCCAGATAGTAAACACCTCTCACTTTTCAAACACAAACATGTAAATTAAACCACAAACCAGTAAGTAACAGGTTAACAGAAATGTTCCAGCATCTATTGTCAAAACAAATGTGCAAATTGAAAAGAGAGAAAAAAAAAGTTACAGCTCCTGCTCTAAAACAGACACTTAATTATATACAAGTTTGGATCATTTAGCACATTTTATTGATTCTGATGACAGTTTATCTGTTAATTACACATAATGGAGTCCTATGGGAATTTTGCATGTTTAATAATTCTGAGTCTTAGTGAATCCATGCTCTAAGAAGCGTGCAGTTAAGACATACGCTACAGGGATGTGGTACTGCACATCAAGGTGCACCGTGCCGGAAGCAGAGAAAAACAAAAATCTCTCTCTTAGGGAAAAAGAAGGCTACAACATTTTTTAAAAAGATGACAGGGAAACATTACCTCTAGCAAAATTTAGTTCTAATTAATGTGAGATCATTCCCCCAATCCATACATTTTTGATAATTTTCTAATATGGCACTTCTAATAAATAATTCTGTGTTGATAATGGATAATCCCTGAATTCTGCATCCTACAAACGGATGTAGCTGATACAGATGTGCAAACACACACATACAAACCTGACTGATGTCTTGAGCATAGTGTCCAGCCACCTGGCTTCATAGGGAATGCAAAGTCCAAACAAATTGTCATCTTTACTCCATGACTCTTCCCCAAGCCCTTGGATATTCACCGTCATGCTACGGAGCACATGACATGCTACTACAAATAATTTTTCCATAAACCACGTACAGTTTGTGCAGAAATTACACACCTTTTCCTCCTCTCCCAGATCCAGAGTGCCAGATTTGCTGGGGAACCGAACAGGAGCATTTTATCAGCAACAAATGCTTGGTGAGTCAAAAAACCGCCCTTTCTTGTGAGTTGTTTTTTACACCATACTGCATAAAGAGATAGGTGTTTCTGAAGAACCTGACTTTAAATGATTAGTTTTTAACCCTAGCAAAACTGGTCTGACTCTTCCTGGAAGCTATATTTGTAACTGCAGCCATGTCTGAGTTTGAAAATAGATGGATGAAGTCCAGGCTAACACATTTCTCATCCAGAGTTGAAACTTCCCTGGGATCTTTGGATAGCAATTTGGCCTGCAGCATTAGGAATATCTATGCTCTATGTATTTCTCACACAGAAACCGCAGGAGGAAGGAAAAGAGGCTGATAACACCCCCAAAAAACACAAGAATGGAAGGTGAATCAAAACCTGCCCTCTGACACGGCTATTACACCCCACACTCCAAAACTCTTCCAGTGTATGGACAACACCTTAAAACAAAGGATCTTATCCTCTCCTTGCCGGGGTGATTGTGTACCAGCCCTCTGGTAAATAGAGCAATTACTTACATGGAAAAGTGATGGTAGTAAGGCATTTAATGTATTTGTTGCTGTCTTTGAAATCAG
This sequence comes from Merops nubicus, assembly GCF_000691845.1. Taxonomy (NCBI): domain Eukaryota; kingdom Metazoa; phylum Chordata; class Aves; order Coraciiformes; family Meropidae; genus Merops; species Merops nubicus. The sequence continues at coordinate 156,872 of NW_008614993.1, read as the reverse complement.
TTTCGCAGCTGGGAAGAACGTGACCGGGTAGCCAGCTCTCTGCTAGCCTAATGCAAGCACTCGGCTGCCAAAGAGTGGCTCATGGAGCAGTTTAGAAAGCTCTGCCGTGGGAAACAGATTTTGTCAAAGGAAATGGGGTAAGAAAAGATAGCAGAGAGATGTGGGCACTTCGAAACAGTGATTAAGACTTCAAACTGTTCTTTTAAAATGGTGATTTAGCCTGAAAGATTTAAAAATGATTTAATAAAATTACTATGATAATTTAACTTCCCATTTACAGAAAAGATTCAAACTCATTTCAGTGTTACCCATTCCAGGGTCTGCTAATGTTTAAATGCAAGCTCACTAAATTTGGGCTATTTAATTAGACCATGATTCAGCTTGCAGATTGCTCAGGAAAATATTAATCTCTACAAAGATCCTTCTTCAAGTTTTAGCCTTGTAGTCTGGAACTTCCACTTTATTCCTGGTATTAAACAAATGTAGATCTTAATCCCTCAGGCATAAGCCTTTGAAAATAAGGAAAATGGTTGAAAATGCTGAACTAGCCAAGGGGAAAAGAGGAGGAAAAATAAAAGAAAAGAGAAATCTTTTCAGTAACTACAGACTGTCAGATGTAGAAGTGAATTCAGAGCAGGTTAACTTACTGCTGATAAACTCAGTCCTTGCTAGTAAAAGAGGGCAGTGTCAACAAGATCCACTACAATTTAAGGAAACAGAGTCTGAGTGACAATCCAGAAATAGAGAAATAGTTGCACAGACAATATGAAATTGAATTATAACTTAGGTATAAGTATTTTGAAAGTTCTTCATAAACCAAGAAAATTCCTCTTCTTTTGTTTTGGGGTTGGTTTGGGTGTTTCTAAGTGACCTTACAGACAGTCTGGATAATTTACAATTACATCCTACACAGGTAATATCCAGAGGAAATCTATATCCAGATGTAATACAATTAAAAATCAATGCCCAAATAAACAATGAAGTTAAACAGGGTAATTTGAAAGCACTGTCATTTGGAAATAAACAGGATTTGATTGTAAATGCCCTGTAAAAAAGGGATCTCAGGCTGGTGAAACTGGAGAGCCTGACAGACAAACAAGACTTGTTGATGCAGTGGGCTGCTAAGAACATGGGATTTCAGTCTAGCAGGGGCGAAAGTTGTCACTGGTCAGTGCTGCAATGGGAGAGAGTGACATCAACAAATGAGGACATCACCTCACTGAGCTCTGCTTGGAGAATCTCGTTCTATCCTTGCAAATGCTTTCTTTCACCATCACAGGACGGTAAAATAGAATTCCACTTCTGATTAACCAATTGATTGTATCATTGTGCAGAAATGGGACAAAACTAAAGCTCTCAGCCAAGAAAAACACTACAAGGTCCAAACAGAAATTCAGATTACAATCTACCTCATTTAGAATTCAAACTTCATCTCAAATGCAGCAAACAAACATCCAGCCACCCAGAAATCATTTACAACCAGACACAAAGGGTAACAACTAGGTAAAGATTAGAAAGCACCTAGACTGAGGGCAAGGGGACCTCTCAAAATGCTGTTCTGAGCTAAGTTAAAGTCTGGTATGTATGTATTTTGTATATAACTTCACTAAGAAGCAGTAGAAACCCAGGGGTCTCAAATGAAGTAGTAATTCATGTCAGAAAATTCAGGCAGCATAAAGGAAGAAATTATTATAGTGAATCAAGCAGCAGGGAGTATGCAGCAGAGAATACACACATTAAGATGCTGATATAGCACATCAGAGAGGCAAATATCAACAAGTATTTGAAAGATAGCAATCGCTGTGACGTTTGTGATTCTGTATAGCTGAGCAGTTCACAAACCCAAACTGGATATATCAGTTTAGAAAGTTGTAGGATCCTGGAAGAACTGGATGGGATGAAGAGTAGGAATAGCAGGCAAAATGGTTTTTGCTCTGTGTAAGGACAACAAAGTCCTAACGTGGATTACATCTAAGTTAAGAGGAATTTATTATCTAGATTGTATTACCAATCAAAAAAAACCCACAAAACCACAAAACCCATCATAATGTTTACTAATGAGTGAACTAGTCTCAGAATTACAGAACCACTTCCACTCCTGCTTGAAATGTATGCCAGATTTACACAGAGAAGCCCACGCTGTTTCTGTTTAATTTTTATGAGAAACACAACACAGTGACATTCTGAAAAGCATACTGCTTAAGACAGGAGCAACCCATGCAAATTGTTGACAGGAAATCAAACTAGATTCTTGGTTATCTCAACCAGAGAGAATTCCCATCCTTTTACAGTGCAGAATTGAAATTGTCCCAGATTACTCACTTTGTTCCTCCCTGTGTATGGTCAACAAAAATACTTACGTTTTGACCACCTACTTGCTCATCTTTCCTGAACAGAACTATTTGAAGTGGTCTGCATGGTTAGGCTGAGAGACAAGCACATAGACAAACAGAATACTTTCCTTTGCAAAAGAGTATGGCAAAAATAGTCTGACATCTATTCTATTGGAAACAAGCACATCAGTAGGAATATATGGTGGAAACTAAAAAGGAATAAATTAATAATTTCTCGTCTATAGTAATTATAGGCAGTGGAAACTAAAGGCTTGCACTAATTTTAGTGAACAAGATCTTAGTCTGGATTGCACTGGTTTGGCTGACTTTTAAGAAGAGGCAGGAAAACTGAGGCCTCAGAACAGCTTTTAAAGCACAGTAGAAAATCAAGATGAGTAGGAAAAGAAATTATTTCATGCAACACTCCTATTTATTTCAGGGGCTAACTGGATCAGCAATGAACTAAACCCACAGGCATAAGGTAAGTTAAAAAACACTAAACAATTGTTTTGTTATTCCTGAAATGGCTTACTTACTACTAGGAGACACAGCGAGGGCAATAGATAAAGGGATTTTACCACAATGCAGAAGAAACTGCATCCTACGAACTGGTTTGAGCACCTACTCAGTAAGGCTACTACAATTCTGGAAAAGAGAAATTTGAATTATAAAGCTGGTATAAAGTAAGATAGTAACTAAATGTTGAAAAAATGCTTTAAAATCTTCTCTACCCACTACAAGAGGTAAGTAATTGCCATAATTATGAGTGAGAGTCACTAGTTCAGTGCTGTGGAAAAGCAGGATGAGTAAGAGTCAAGACTGGCAGCTGCACTGGTGACACAGTGGTTAATACTGTTGCTTTCCTACCCAGTAAATCTGCCTGTCAGCACAGAGCTGTCCCTTGGCAGACCCAGCACAGTGCTCCCCTTACAGCCCTGCTTCACCAGCAAGGAACGTGGGGCTCTCTCCTCCTGTTGGCCACTGGGCTGGCCCCTCTTCTTCTTGCCCTTCCTGAGTCTCAGGCTGCTAACATGTAAATAGCATCTACCTATTTTATAACTAAGTGAGGAGTATCTCAAAATTACTCAGTTACTAGACCAACTACAAGAAAAAGGAAAAAAAAAAAAAAAACAAAAAAACCAACCATTAATTAACTCTACTACCATTGGCTTAATGATAGCATTAGTTAAAAAAAAAATATTTTCTCTAAGTATTGTAGATGCCATCTATTTGATTACATGAAAATTGAATATGATAAAGAAACTGTTCAGGCAACATAAAAACTCTGACTATAGTAGCAACATCCTTTTATAAAAAAAAATATTTTATGCTGTTCCACTCTTTACACAAAACTATATGAAAGAGTTAACAGATCTTGCTATTTGTATTTGTGAAAATTAACATTGGTAACACACCAATAACACACAATTATATATATAATCTCATATATGTCTATTCACAATAGATGCATTTTAATAATGAATTCTAACACCAACAAGATGACCAAATAAAATCAAATAAAAAAAAATAGCATTATTAGAAAGTAAATATAGTATGCTGTGACGTAAGATAAGCCACAGTCTACACTGGGAATAAACATATGTCCCATGAATTAAGTGATTTATAGAGTTCTACCAATTAGGTTTATTATGCTAGTATTATTTAATGGTGATAGCATAGTGATCTGAGTACACATGGTTTTGTTGGCTGGAAAGCTAAGTTGTAAGAACAAAGTAATTTTTTTTTACCAGGATAGATGATCTTATAGCTTTACTGACATCTGTGTTGATCTCTGTTACATTGTGCTAAAACGCACAAGATACTTGGTTCTCACTCCTTCAGCACAGAAAAGGTGCTTTTGGTTTGTGGGGGGTTTTGTTTGTTTGTTTTTTTTTTTTTTTTTTTTTTTTTTTTTTTGAGAGTTAAGAAGACAGACAAGGAATTGTGATGACAAGCAGAGGTCCTTTTCTCCTTCTGGTGGTACAGTCTAGACAGCTAGTATTAGCATTTTAAGATTAAATTTTCAACAGTGCATAGAGTTATACTTTTAAGTGCCTAGCATTCACATTTGGGTCAGAGTTTTCAAGATGCCAGCAACCTACTAAGCAGATACATGCGGATCAGATTTTCAAATGTGCTAATGTATTTTGACACGCTATAGTTCCTTATGTTAGGTCTTAGATGGGAACTGAGCTTCTCTTAAAAATCTGGTCTCAGTTGTGACTCCTAAGCTCTTCTGCAACGTTTGGCCTGAAGGCACAATTTAGTCCTTGCTGATTAGGTCATTTCAGAAAACTGCTCACCTGCAACTCCCTGTTTACTATTACCTAATCGATATATGAAAGCATGTTCTAATACAAAAGAGATGAGCAGATCATCTGCTCGGTGTTGGAGCGTTCACATATGCGTGCACTCACTTGTGTACACTTCAAGCATATTTTGTAAATATTTCACCTTCCCTTACACACGAGGAAGTAATTGGTACATGCATGTTTTGGAAAACATTCAAAGTTGATTTTCTGCGTGGGTAAACAAAGTGCTCATTGGCGCCAGCTCGCTTCATTTGGGCAGTGTGAGGTGGAATGCAGAGCAGTTCCATCCTGCAGCTTCAAGGTACCTACTCACTTTGGTGTAGAGAGGGTAGAGGAAGAAGGAGAGAACTCATGATGTTGACAGGACAAGGGCAACGCCGTGGTGAGAGAGACTTCTCTGGAGTTCAGGCATAAAGGCTGTATTAATTACTATCGAATCAATGCCGGTGTTTAAAAATAACTCGATAAATTCCCTATTAAGCACTACATATGAAGCGTAACTGTTGAAATCATGCCAGCACAGGCTTAAAGGTACACAGGACTGAAATGTCTATACATTTCAGTATTGTGCTTTTATAGATCTATTTAAACTTTTCAGATGCTGTATGCATTCCATTTGAAATCAGTGGCAATCTACAAGGTCGATACATCTTGCACTTCTGGAAATTTATAGAAGCGACGTGGCACTGACCAGCCCTGCAAAGTGAACATTTGGGAAGAGCTGTCAGGGAATCCCTCCGAAAAACAGCTCCTCCTCCTCTTTTTGGAAACCAAGCAGCATGATTATTTCAGATCCAGTACTGCACAAGCAGACTCTATAGGCCTGAAGAAAAGTTAGTGGTTGGGGTGTTTTAATGCTCACAATACTGATATTTGTTGGCCAAAAATAAAGCTTGTGGTATTTACCCAAACAAAATACAATCAATATGAAGACAATCTACAATTTCTGTTTCCTGCTTCTATATACCAGCAGAGAAAGTATTATGACACTATATCATAAATCACTAACACAGAGAGCTAAGAAACCATCTTTGGCTACTGTTTACAGTAGAGCTAACCTGGGAATCTTCCTAGATAGTGTAGATATGGCAAAAATGTCTGAAACACCTAAGATTTCTTACTATGCTTCATCTGTTCTCTCTACAGCTATAAAAAGGCTAATAAAATTTAAACCGGCAAAATAAATTGTGGAAGTTTTGTGAGAAAGCAGATGTAGCAACAAAAGAAATTAAAATGTGAATTGCTAATTGATTGATTTTTATAATGGCTTTTTTTTTTTTTTTTTACATATAGCTGTATTTAGATTAATCAAGTTCATAGTATGTGAAAAAAAGCTATTTCTGTATTTAACTATAAAAGAAGATAAACCCTTTAATTTTACCTGCATTTGTAAATTAAAACACTAGGGGTCTGATATCCTTCAATGGGCTGTAATTCTGCAGGTGCTAATTTACACCTACAAGTTAGTGTAGCTACAGCTGACAGAAGTTTGTATCTGCTGCATGTACAACCTGAAGCTGAGAAGTTGAATGTCAAAACATTCAGCTGAAAGGGAAGTCAAATGGCTGGGCTGCTTTCTGACTCCTCTTGGCAACAGTTTCATTTTAAAACAGCCGTTTTGTTTCTTGTAAGATGAGGGAAGGAAACGTTTTCACTTAAATGTGCTCTGAAATTTAGCATGCTGGATTGTATTTCTCTCTGATATTACCCTGCTTGTAATTCCTGGTGAAGTTACTGAAGCTACAGATGATTTTGATACACTCTATGCACAATGTATGGCTAAACTTTTTTTGGCAGCGGTATCTTTTATTATCATTAAAACACTGCATGTCTTTGGGGGGAAGAAGCAAAAAAGGGTGTGAGTGGTATTTAACGCTATATCCTTCTATTCTAGCTCCTTATCATTTTTATCAAGTAAACTACAGAAATTCAGTCCAATTCAGTCTTTGAATTAAAAAATCAAAACAAATGCAAAAAACCTTCTCAAATTAGACTCCTATTTCCAGACAACTTTCTTGCTCTATTCGTCAAGCGTGAGTAATTTTGACAAAATCCTTCTTGTAGCTGCAAAGCATCCTCAACTGGTCAAAAATTATAAATAAATCTTCAATTAAAAATAATTTTCATCTTTGAGAGGCATTCCAGCATTTATTTTTTTTTCTGGGAAAAAGATAATACTCTAACACTAAGGACAGAGTTAGTGGGGTGGAGAATATTTTACAAAGAAACTAATAAGCATTTTGGCTTTGCATGTTTTTGAATTATATTTCCAATTAAAAATGCAGAGTGCTAAATCACATTACAAAGACAAATAGGAAAGTACAACTTCATTGTTGAAAACAATTTCCCTCCTATCAATCTGAGGATTCACGCATCAATATTGTAGATGAACTGTTAATTACAAAATCAATTAAAAAATTATTTCTAAAAACAGTCACGCGCCCTGGCTCTCAGGGGGGCAATTTGGGCAGAAGGTCTCATCTCACTAGGACCGCGCCAAATCACAAGTCGTCATCCACAAGTAAGCAAAAGCAATCTGGTTTTTCATTTTTCAGCGCGGCTGAGCCCAGCCTGAGATTGATCGTCACATATGGCCCCAGAAAACAAACTGTCAATACCTTGAATGCTGCAGAATTTGAACAAATAGCCGTCCGCCCATTCAAGCCACTCATTGCATCCCATTTAACAGATTTTATTGACAGTTTCCTTCTTGTAATTAAAGGGAAAACTACTGGCCAGCAACCAAGATAAAGTTCAAAGATAGGGTCAAAACAAAAGCAGATGGAGGGGCACGGTGTGACTGTCAATGGAACATAGCATCAGAGCATGTTATTGACACACAGGTATCTAATGATCAGCACGTCATTAAAGAGGGATCTATCGTGAACTTTATGCAAATGCTAAAAGGGACTTAAGACCACAATAAAGCATTAAGGAGACACAAAAGGAAAAACAACAAAGCACAAACGATTTTTACTTATCTGACAGTATTCACTGCTTCAGCACTTTTAAATTCAAATGCCAGGAAAAAATAATTCTTCCTGAGATTTTTAACCCTTGCTGCACAGGTAATAATTTTTGCAGAAGCATTCTCATAAACACAGAGGATCCATAAGGGAAGGTGTGGTCCTTGCAAGATTAAGTAAGAATTTCCTCCCTCCTCCTATATCCTAAATACACCCTATAAAATACGTATGTCAGCAGCTGTCTTTAAAGGGAATATGTATACACCATATTCTCATTCACCCTTTCATTTTAATTGCAATGATTACACTTGTCTGGATCATGGAATTGATTTAGGAGAACAGCATCTATATTCATTTGAAGGGATCTTTGCCTGTAAAATACTCTCAAAATCATACAGTGGAGCATTCTCCACAGCCTTAGGAACACATGTCATAATATACTTAGAACCACAAAGTTTTTCCTACTTGGAACTGCTTTTCTTGTGGCCTTTTAGACTAAGGTCTGATTAGCAACTTCTTATTCTAAACCCCTGTTTAAAACAAGCATGAAGAAAGTCTTATGGAGAAAAAAAAAAACAAAAGTGACATATTAAAAATGTAGCAACTATCTTGCCACTCTGCCAACCTGAATTAGCAAGTGCTATAGCTTTGAGGGTGACAAACTCTTCTTTCTCCAGCTTCATGCTCTTGTACTTCTTTACCAGCTGCAGTATGGCATTGTTAAGGTCAAGAAGGCCTGCCAGTTTGGATTGGTCTTCATCCATAATATAATCTTCGGCATATACGAGCTCATCCTCAAAAGAAAGTGACCGGTATACAACACCGAGAATCAAAATCTCCATCCAAGCACTCTGCAGAAGGCTCATCTGGTCAGCTAGAGACAAAGTGGAGAATCCTGAAAAAGAAAAAAAAAAGAGAGGAAAAATATTAAGCATGTTTAGATTTGTCAGAAATCTGCTCCTCTTTTTGTATTATTTTTATATACTTTGTGATAAAACATGTACATACTCTATTATTCTCCCTTCTGCTTTTGTGCCTCTCCTCCCCATCCTACTAGGGGAAAGAAAACCAATAGAAAATCAAACGTTTACTGACCAACACACAAAGTTATAAACAAGTTTGAATTTCTAGGCTATTTCTCTAAGAATCATATGAATTTGGGCAGTATAGCAGTGACAGCCTGTAATTTGTATGATGTCCTCTTTGTTCTGGAATACTCATGCTTAGTTCTAAAACCTGATGCTGTGAAACAGGGATCTCATGGCCCTGTTCATCATTACCATAAACTAAGAAGGGTAATTTAGGAGAAAAAACAAACAAACAAAACAAGAAACAAAGAAACAAAAAAAAAAACCCTTTTTTTTTTTTAAACAGAAGATTTGATGTTTTAATAGAAATAAGCTGATTATAACAAAGAGGAAAATTCTCTTTGAACTTTAACCTCAGTGGAAAGAGAAGTAACACCGCACCCTTCTCAGAAAATATGCTAATTATTTCTGTAATGGCTCCCATCTCTACCACACTTGTTGAAATAACAGGGTGGCATAATAAAGTGGCAGCTGAATAGCAGCCACACCATCCTTTTAGTGAGGGCAACCAAAAATTTAATAAATGCCTCTTAATGAATTTAACTTCTGTCTCCTTTCCCCCCCCCCGCCCCCGCCGTCTTTCCTAATAGGATCGCTAAGGGCAAAAGTCTTTACTGTTTTACCTTTTCAGACTCTTGTTTACAGTACCGGTTAATTTATTATATCAAACTGCTAATATCCCAATCACATTAGGAGCTAGAAAACAATATGGGAGAGGAAGTGATTTTCCTGGCCTGTTGGTGAAATGCAGTAGTTTGCCAGTTGGCACCATCAACCACAAGTACTTAATAAAATCATCAAAGGGGATTAGTCAAGCTTTTCTTAAAGGGTCTTAAGACATGTCTGAGGCTTTCATTTAGTTGTTTATGGAGCTGCTTACATGTCCTTTGACAGGGTTCCCGCTGTAAGAACATTCTTTTTGGCGCTCAATCACGCTTAAATGCATTTTTCTGTTTTGAAAGTCGAGAGTTACAGTCAAGCAGGAATATATCATAAACTAGCAAATCTGCAAGGCATCTAGTCCAAACAGGATTTTCTCTATAAGCACTAAGCAGCAAAACTAATACAATAAAAAAGAAAACCCCACATCCAAACCACCAGGCATCCATAAAAAATGAAACATAAAACTGGTTGCATGCTCTCTCTCATTTTTCTCTCCCTCCTTATTTGTTTTCATTTTCTCTTACTGTCTTTTCAGTCCTGTGATAGAACTGTAGCTCTCTGCCTTCAGAAAAAAAAAAAAAAACAAAAAAACAACTGAGCCAACAACGACAGGAAACCCTTGAAGAGGTGACAATGGAAAATAACACATCTGCGATTAAAATAAATAAGAGGGAAATGGAGAAGAAATAATCATCTGAAAGGTTATAGGGAGGAATTCATGATTTCAATTAGCTTCAACATTTCTGCTCCTCCACGGTCTTTCAAGAACCAGTTTTTCTGCGGTAGCAGATGGACAGAGAACGTAGCCTGCAGCACCGTCCTGTGACAGCCCCATTCTCCCTCCCAGACACTGCTGTTAGTAAATAGATTTACACATTCTCCAATCTCCACACATCTTTCTGCCGAATAATTAAAAGCAGGATGATTAGTTTATTGAGTGGAAGGAGGAACTTTTTTATTGAGGTCCATCCACGATTTTATCAGGGCCAGCACTTTTACGGTTGTCATGAGGGTGCAGGCATCCAATTTTTCTTATCTGCCTGATTAATACAAACGCTGTTTCAGGACGCATTAATTAACAGATACAAATCTACGTTCTCATGGAAGGATCAATACAGAGAAGAAAAGAGGCATCAATGTGAATTTAGTGCTGATGATGGAGAAGGCACTCTATTGACATTTACGTGCATAGAAACTTTAAAGTTGCAGTGGAGCCCTTTTGTCCCTGTGATTTACAAATTAACAATTTTTCAGGTATAACAATGTTTCACACACTTCTGAAGAGTTTAATTAAGCAAAGAGCAATAAAGTCAGTTTTGATTAAAAAAAGTTTAACCTGGAATTTCTATTTTTTTTTTTTTCTGAAAAGTCCCAACTTGGTTCTTTTATTAACTTATCTATTTTAGTACAGATTTGGTTTTTTTTTTTTTGTTTGGTTTTGTTTTGTTTTTAAATAAATACTGCTATGTTTCGATGACATTTATTGTGTGCCATAGTCAAAGGAAATCACATACGCCCTGTGAGGGAGGGGGGAAATGGGATATTGCCTATAATTTATTGTACTGAACTCTTGAAAAACTTGCAGCCTGGTGCAGCAAATATACTAATTGTTTTTATATGACAAATTAAAAAAATAAAAATAGGGTTTTTTTACATTATAGTAAAACCGGCAAATGTAAACCACACTGTTCTGCTCACCAATAATAAATCAAATAAACATGATTATTTTCTTCTTAATAGAAGTAACTTTCCCTTCTGAAAGCCTGCTCAGTCATAGCATGTTTTAACTTTTAAAGACATCCCCCATGGGGATGTAAAGCTGAATCAAGTTGTAATTAACCTGGTTTGGTTTTGTTTTGATTTTCCAGAATATGTGAAAGCATCCAGCACATCTCTTGTATCACACCACTGCCCTTTTAATAGCTGTTCAGCAAGTCACAGTTAGAAGAACAGATTACACAGGCATATGTATTTACATACAGAGATTTATTTTTAATGGCTTGGAGGAGGTTATACTTACTTCATGCCAAACTGTGCTCTGGTTCTCTGAGCCTTTGTTTATGAATCTCCTACATCAGCCACATTCTGTGACAAGTGGACATTTTCAATCTTTAAATTTAACCATTTTTTTTACAGTCTGCAAACTGGACAAAATGCACTTCCAGCTTTCTGGGCCAATGGTAGCCTCCCCAGTTACTACTGTAAGCTCTTTGAAAACCACCCTGAAGTGCTGTATGATGGTGTGGTTTTGAACTTTGTCCATGCATTGTGTGGGTCCTTAATCCTTCAGAGTCCTGCAGGTTAGTCTTTTAAATGTATCACTGCATAATGGCTTTTTAAAATACAGCGTTGTGTACCTTTTCCCCTCTTTGCATGTACCGTATTGGTGACAACTTTGATCTCTCTCCATCTCCCTCCTCAAGTCAATGCCATTTAATGTATCTCAGGCATTTGCTAGCAGAATGACACTGTACCTTGACCTGCAGTTAAATAGCATGTTTATCTGCAATACAGCACACTCCAAATAAACCAGATGACAGTTTGCAATAACGTCATTTGGAAGGATTGAAAGGCTTCTCAAGAGTCAGGTACCCCTGAGGTAAGAAGCTTGAAGGAAGCATGTTTTGTGCCAACCCTCCTGCCATCTTCTACTAGACGCTCATGTGTTTGACAATGATGCCATGGGCACTTGTCAAGATTTTTTTTTTCTCTTTTTGCCTAGCAAACTGATGCACTTTGCAGTCAACTTACAAAAAAGGCTAAGCATTTGAAAGTGTGAAGGGCAAAAAATATCTGACGGCTAGTCTTCAAAAATACACTTTCATTTCAGAAAGCATAAATGTTTATTTCCTGAGCTGAGTGTTGACAGAAATAGGCTGCAGCGCAGGCATATGAATTTAACCCCTGGTAGGCATTCTTTTCAGCGCGGTTTTTATGTGGCTGAATGCAAGCATTGTAAATCTACAGGGTGTCTCGTAATATCAGTTAACAATAGCTTTGATTTGCTGGTTACAGATTTTCTTCCTTTTTTTTTTTCCCCCCCCTTTCTTTCTCTTCCTTTCAGGAACTGTAGTGTTTCTTCAGCTAAAAATAGATACTTTTCTACAAACAGCGTATCACACTCAAATTGTAATTATGCCGTAATGACTCACTGAGATCACCGAGTGTGGATTGAGAAAAGGTTGATTGAGCAACTGAACATATGCTTGTCTTTTTTTTTTTTTTTTTCCCTTTCACATACCAATAAACGCAAAGGAAGCAGAAATAAATAGGTAAAAAGGCCTTAGCATTTTTATTATAGGAACAACCGGTGTCAAACCGACCGCGCTCGGTGGCTCTCTAAGCCAGCTCCAAACACAACTCACTGTTTAAACCCCAGATCTTTTCAAACATCAGCACAGCCACTACTTGCTCTCTATTTCACATTGCACACAGCTCCATGCTAAGCAGGGTAAATCTTTTATATTCCTGAAGACCCTTTCCTCTACTTCATTAAGATGGACTTCATGGACACTAAGTCACTAGGGGCTAGAGTGAAGCAGCTGCAGATGGTCAAGTGCCAAGTAAGATCTGTGCCTTGTGCACAGCATTCTGAGGCCTATGGGACAAAAAAAATACAGTGCCTGGACTTATCCCTACCATGATTTTCAGCCTTAAACATTCCATGTGACGCCTAAATCAGGCTACTTGGACTCAAATCCTAGTTTATTTCGCTTTGCGGGGAATGGACTTCCCTTCTTCTCTGTTAGATGTTAGAAGTCCAAATATTTGATTAAACCAGGTGTGAAATTTCAGGCAAATCTGGGAGTTGCTCACTTTTTTAATTTATTTTACCATCTGGTTTTGTGATTTTGGGTTTTATGCGTAAAACATTCCTCCTGCTTGCTCTGTTTCGGACTTCAAATATCTTAATTTACATTTTGTTTAATCAAAGCTGTGCTTGAAAATGACATGTTCACTAGTGTGTTGCAGATTCAATCTATTTACACAGTCGAAATATCAGTTGGATTTTTAAATTATTTACACTTAATTTTGATAGATTAACTTCCTTCTAAATGTTTTATGGGTACTGATGTTTCCAGTGCCATTTCAAAAATGATGTATAGTCACCACTGTCAAAAGAACAAACATTGTAAGCATTGTTTTTAAAAAAAAAAAAACTTTTCTTTCAGCACAGATTACTTGATTTAGAGAGTGTGTGGGCTCATGGTTGGATTGCAAAGAGTGGGCCAAAGGCTTATCCTTGCTGGACAGAAGTGAATATAAAGAAACTCCACTTCATTTCAATATCAGACTCAAGTCCAGTGTGCTCTCAGATGTACAGCTGTCACTCTGCTCTCCTCTCCCTCCCTGGCACGCACTCAGCGCTTGCCCAGATCCATTGTACAACTTCAGCTGGCTTCCAGGGATGTAAACAAAGGCCAGGGAAATTTCAGCAGTGAAATTCCTGCTAGGGCTACATAATGTTTTCTAGACATGATCACAGTATTTGCTGAAGGAAACCTTCACAGCCCGACTGCCACTTACTATTATTCTCTCAGAAATGTAAGGAAGGGGATGGCATGATTAATTTTTTTAGGGTACTTCTAGTGCTGAATCTCCCACATAGATCTGAATTAAGAGATCCTTTCTATTTATTTATTTATTTATTAAAAACTGCATTTCAAAATACTCTCTAGTCTAAAAATGTATCAGGGCCCACAAACATTTCAGCTGTTATGAAAACCATTAAACAGAAGGAGAGTGCTCTCACTAATCAGCAAACATATTTCACAGATTATGGATGAAATTTGGTGAAAGCTGGAACAGAGACAGATACAACTCATTATGCCAGGGTGAACCCATTATTTCATTTTTTTTTCCTTCCTCTTCCACTCTCCCCCCCCCCATCCATTTGCTCACAGAGTCTCTGGTTAAAGGCGTATTAACTACTGCACGTGATACCATAGCAAGCTGGAATTTAAGTATGACTGAGGATGTTCATGTGAAAGGTGTCCGCTCGTGAAACAAAAACCACTGGTATTTGCCCAGACTCGAAAATCACAAATCAAGTCCCAAAGCACAAAATACAGCCGACCAGAAACGCAGCCAAAGGCTCAACTTAATGCTGTGTTGGAATCAGCTGCCGAGCTATTTAGAAGTGATGTGCTACAATTAAAGTTACGTTTAGAAATCAGTTTCATCCAACAACTTTGGCACAGTAAAACCATCGCCGCCTTTTCCGAGCAACGCTTTGCTACGTAGCATCTCCTTCTGCCCCTGTAGCAGAGCACTGCAAAAGCAGCACCGGGGCTGTGCTGTGAGCAGAGCTCTCTGCTACGAGTTGTGACTGCCATCTGTTAGCTGTGTGACCGTGGGAGAGGGAAGATAAGCTTGCGCGCGCGGAGGTACCCAAGAATTACTGTGACTCCAGTACAAAAAGCAGAACGCATTCCGAGAGCATTGGGATGTCTTCAGCCGAGCCTGGGCACTTTTTCAGCTTTTATTTAAGTGTGTTTGGATTCCTAACACCCGCTGCCCACGTTCTTATAAAAAATACATATCTTTTTATATTTTATAACACTGAAAAATGCCCACGATAAGCACTTTTTCACTAACACCTACCAGTAAGACAGGAAATGCCACACAGAGCACTAAGAAACCTGGGGCTTTTATCACAACGCTACTTTCATCTCCCTGAAAAAACAGCAGAGAGATGGCACGGCTATAAAAACGCATTCACACTGCATGTCCCTCTCAATCCATTACGAACAATGGATTCTCACTAAGCAAATATTCACTTGTCAGAAGTATTTGCAACACTGGATTCATTCAGCAGGACTAAGTAAGTGAAGTTCACAGCAATTTGAAAGCAGCAAATTAGACATTTACAAACAGTGAAGATGCTGCTTGTCTAGCATGACCTTTCACTCAAGCTATACAAAAAGGTGTTAATATAATTTAAAAACCAGTTAGAAATATTCCTGATTTGTCTTTTACCTTGTGAAACCTTGTATGGTAACACTAAACAGGAGTAATTTAAGCTCGTAATTTCTTCCCAGGGTAAGATGCATACAGTGAGATGTAACTCACTATAATTCAAATTGATTTCAGTATTTAAATCAGAGAAAACATCCAAAATAACCACCCAAATATTTCTAAGCAGCTACTTTTAATTTTCTTTTTATTTCTAGTTACAGCAGAAGTTCTTTTGAGCTGCTTCTTTAGCAATAGTAATGGAAAAGAGCTGGAAAACATAACTAATTAAGAATGTCTCCCTGACTTCACATAACCACCTTTAGTTGCTAATACTCTGAAGTGAAACATCAAGGGTGAAAAAAACTGCTTCAGGACAGATTTGGTAAGACCTCCACGTATGGAGTACTTTATAATGGCATTTCCAGAAACATGTGGTTTGGAATACTGTACTCTTTATTGCCATTAATTTTCATTTCATACCTTATTCTTTCAGTATTCAACACGAAAAAGGAAAATATAATAGATTTAAGCAGATTAATACATGATTTTCTCTTCAGGCTGGCTTTACCACTGGAACTTCCACAACTTTAAATGCCTTTACTCCAAACTCATACCAACCTTGTATTAAGAGGAAGCCAGGCCAAACACTTGTATTTTGATTTGTCACTAGATGCTTTGAGAGCAGAGGAAGACCTGATAAGTAATAAACTGCTTTCTTTTCCTCTTTTTCTTTTTCCTTTTCCTTTTCCTTTTCTTTTTCTTTTTCCTTTCCTTTTTCTTTTCCTTTTCCTTTTTCTTGTTTTTAAATGCTAGAGAGCCTGCACTCTCTCTGTATTACCTTTTCTGTAGTGAGGTTCTGTATTCTAAGATACAGACAATGAAGAAGTTTCTAAGTTCGGACTAGCAGTCCAACATGGCCCAGTGTAGCTGCAGGTTTCCTTAAGGTCAGCAAAATGAACTTTTAGATTCGCGAGGGTGATCTTTGTAATGCACTACATATGTGATCTGATCTGCTTATTTGAAGTTAACTCTTGCAGTTCTTTGAATTGTAACCTTTGAAAATGGTATGGTTAGACTATGGGGTTTTTTTTGTCTTCTTAGTGAAGATAGATGACATGGCGTGGTGTGCTCCCAAAACCCATCTTTGCACCTAGACTTAAAAAGTAGATGTGGGGTACAGCATTTTGTAATAAATCTCCTTTTTAAAATCTCTGGCATATTTTGAGGTATCACCTGTGTGCCCAACATTTGCATAGAAGAAAATGGAGCAGGATTGTATTTATAACCCTGATCATTTTCTTTCATTAAGCCTATACAAAAAAAAGGCTAATCGTATTTTCAACATAAATATTGATTTCACACAAATTTTCCTTCAATCTGTTGTGGACATATGTATTTGAGTACAAGTATGGTAAAGCCAGATTTGTGGGTGAAAAAATAAAAAACACATTCTGTCATTAGTAAAGTCACTGTAGATGAAAAACAACAAGTATCATGAATAGGGATGAATCTCTCTCAAAATCCAATCCAGAAATTCGTAACACAGCTCAGCAAAGAGCGGTCAGCACAATATGTGCATATCCTGTGCATCATATGCTTTACCTAGATCCTTCAAAGAACTCAGGTAGCAGAAATAAAACTACAATCACACATAATTAAACAGTCAACTCTTTTCTGTATTTTTTACTAAACTGAACAAAAATAATAATAAAAAACCCACCACTAAATTGAGAAGGGAACCTAACTAAGCTAATAACAACAGTGATTGTTAGTTGAGGTCTGCTCACTTCAATCTTTGTACATATTAGCCTCCTAACAATTCCACTCACAGACTAGGAATATACAAAAATTGAGAGTTCAACCTTCTCCAGCTCGGCATACATGAGGCTTCGAAACCAACTTTGTTGGACTATAAAGTATCAGTTTGGGGTTTTATACACAGAAAGGAGGGGTGTTTCTTGTGCATTTAAAACGCACTGCCTTTTATTAGTAACCTCTACGAGTCTGCTTTGAGAGTGCTTTTCCTCCAAGAGTGCCAGGTCACTGCTGTTTGGCTTTTGCTCCCCGGGGGCAGCCGCCAGTCATTTCCTCACTGAGAGCTGTGCCAAGCCCTGCTCCCTCCATCTTTCTTTCTGTCAGGCAAAGTCAGGTTTCCAGGACTTCCCCAATCATGTTAATAATATGAATCCAAAACTGGAACGTATTAGCATAAGGAGACAACCATGCTCACTACCCAATCAAGGTATCTAGGTTAACCCTGTCTGTGCTGATTTAGTTAAAATCCCCTTCTGTAGCCAAACAACGAACTTCAGGTTGCAACACTTTGGGTAAATACACCCTTTCACCCTCTGGCAGGAAAATGACAGCTCAGAACACTGTCCTACACATCTTCCTTCTTCTTCCCAGTTTTTAAAACTTTTCTGCTGGCTAGCTGATTTTCTTAATGTGCTGCAGATGCTCAAAAATCCAAACGATGTTTACAGTCACCCTGGTTTGTGGGAAGAGAGTAACACGTATTATCCTACATCACTGTAAAATTTTTAGTTTATCTAGCTGAGTGTATATGTACCATTAAGATTATCTCTGGAGGCTGTGTCTTAAGTCTACAACAGTCCACACACAGGGAAAAAAAAAAAAAAAGAGAGAGAGAAAAAAGAAAGAAAAAAAAAAAAAAAAGGAAGCTGCCTGATTCTAATACACCTAATTAGCCATCGGCAGACTCTTAATTGCATACATTAGGATGATTCCATAGTGGAGATTAATTCTAAATATACCCAAGCAGCTGGTTAAGATGCCATGGATTACAGTGTGGACTGTACTTTTCCACTTAATTAGATATCAAAATTAAGCAGCAACAAGCATTTTGACATAACGGGGATCAAGCCGCCACTTGGCATCCCAGAGCTGCACTAAAGTGACCGCTAAACAGAGCCGCACAGATGGAGAGATATTAAATGCCGCACTGGAAAGTAATTTCAAATAATAAAATATCAATATTTACATTTTAATTACCCCTACTGAGAGCCGCTCTGTCATTTTCACTATTGCCGACGCAGCAAGGGGTAGTGGAATGACATTGCGGCTCTGACTGCAATGACTATTTTGTTTCCATTAAAGAATGACAAGTGTTTTAGAGGCAGTGACACCCAGTGTGTGAACAAGAATGACAGCAGATCAGAAAATTCCTATTAAGGGAATAAATGACTCAACAAGAGAATTTACTTCAAGCGGCCGGCTCCTCCTTGAAACACATAATCCGCTCTAAATTTTCTGCAGAAAGTTTATTATTGGAGTTGCCTCGCGGAAACCTGAGCTTCATGTAAAATACTTAGACAGATAGGACCTTAAACAATGACCACTCAATTTAAAAAACAGTAACAATCAGTGCTCATCCTATCTAAGAGTTCTATCAAGAGTTTGTATGAATCAAAATAGTCTGGGGGAGAAAAAAGGCACACAGTGAAAAGGAGATTCCTTCCCATAAGACCTGAAAGTTTTGACAGTGTGTGGAGAATGCCAGGATTATTTTTGCCATCTTTTGGTCAGTTTTACTACCATTGGCACAGTGAGTACTCCACACCCCATCTGGATCACAATTTGCTGGCCTTCAGAATTACACCCAGCGACTGATCACAACAGGTAACATGCACATGCACAGGTTCAGGCTTCCTGTTTCTCCCTGCATATTCCTTGCACATATTTAAATACTTTTTCTTTCAGTATGTACATCAGAAACCCATGAAACACCTTTGCAGCACCTTAGGAATTTAATTACTTCTGATCAGGTCTGAGGTTAATCTCATGGAAAATAATATATTACATCTGACATGCTGCATTTACAAAGAAGAAAAGGAAGGAAGAAAAATATCAAAACAGTAAAGGAAAAAAAAAAAAAAGGCTTCCTTGGGGATGTCTGTCAAACTGCAGAGATCTTCAAAGAATTTCAATGGCCTCAGACATGAGAAAGTGTGAGGGAGAAAATCCTTGGTCAGTACACCCCAATACGCAGCTAAGTGACCCTCCTCCTCCTAAGTCATGGCATGCATTTATTTAATAATGTGCAGAGCTCAACTTCTATAAATGTGACAAATGGCTAGAACAGAACACGGCGGAAAAAAGGCATGAAAATTTTTACAGAACAGAAAAGGAACAGCTTTATAGCAGTGACTACTGCAGGAATTTTAGAACCAGCTTTGACATTAAGAATTAGCAGTGAAGTACAAAAATGTTACTCTGACATTAGCTACTTAACTAGTTGATCTTCTTTTTCTTGTCTTTTTTTTCTTCACTTCTTTTTCCTTCCTTTTTTTTTTTTTTTTTTTTTTTTTTTTTAAGTACCCAGGAAGTACTTCTTAAGCATCCCTAATGCTTTTAGGACAAGACACTTCCCCATTTCTCAGCCACTAGCACCTTTTAATTTCTGAAAGAGCCACGGTTGAAAATCTTAATTAATTGTTCCATACTGCTTCAGGATCATTATGCAATGTAATAAAGGCCGTGTAATTATGAAATTTTACAGCCATTACCAAGGCTGATGGCTCGTATTTCATCCTCAGCTGGACCCAATGGCTTTTAGCCACTCAGCTCCCCTTTGATGAACTACAGACAGATCTATCAGGCCCAAACAATATCCAGGCAAGGCGGCTATAATAGCTACCTACAGATGAAGCCATAGATAAAAATAAACTATAAATCTACACACAAATGCAGCCACATTGCCTCAGGATGACAGAGGGGAGAGGATGAGACACTTGGGAAGGCACACGGCTTGCAGAAAGGCAACGTTCTCTGTCTCTCTTCTTCAGTTTGGAATTTGTTTGGTTTCTTAAAGATGTAAAACCCTCTCATACTTAAAAAAAAATTTTATAAGTGTATTTTTTAAGGACTGTGCATTTTTCTAAGGGGTCACTGTATCCATCTATTAAATATGACAGAGAGGATTTACATGGACATATCAACTCATCCTCCAAATGAACAATCCTAGTCAACAAGTTTGAAAATCATATTCTTAAAAGTGAATCCAGTTCACTTGCTACTGAGACTGAAAAAAGTATAACATCCCTAATTTCTAAATGCATTACCCTGAGCAGATGCACAGAGGTGAAGTTAGATGATAGGCTTTCACTGGAGGCAGCACCAGAGATGCAATTTCATGCAACATTGTCCTACATTATTTTATTTTCAGTTTGAAAATGAAAATACTTCTCAAAATTCAGTGCAAGTTAAAGGAACAAGGGGATTATATATGATCTCTGGTATGCATCACCAGCATATACTTTATGAAGGTGACCTCCACCAATGCCCTCTTTAATTTAAGACAGAAGGCCTTCCAAGTATATATTGTTAGTCCTTCCAGAGTGAGACAAGGCTGACTAAATGATCTCTAGGTGAGAAAGAGATGGAAAGCTGCAGCATCCTGACCAACTCTGAAAGAGTCCAGGGAAGAATGTGAAAACATTAGCTTGAAAATGGCATCTATTAGTACCCCTTCCAGAAGCCCAAGGTTAGTTGTGAAGCTGATGTTATGCTTGTGGCTGAGAATAAAACCACCACAGAGGACAAGTAAAGTTAAAAGGAAAATATCAACAGTATTCTGTGATTTCCAATATTAACAACAGAATGGCTCTGCCCTCTCCAAAGAAAGTATGACAGATTTAGAGGATGTTCAGAGGAAGTAAAGCAGAGCAACATACCTGGGAAAACTTATGAAAAGAGACTCAGAAATCAGGAACTGTTATCCTCAAAATAGTGATGTATCAGAGAATGCATTAAAAGTAGATATAAATTAATGGTATAAAAAATAGTTCTAAAGTTTTTATTCTCCACTCATCATAACACAGACCAAGCGCCATTACAGTGAAACACAGGAAATTCAAAATGGAAGGAGGGAAACTTCATTCATTTGAGTAAGCAAACTCAGGGTATTCTGAAAGCTACCAAAGTGAATGAGGATCACATGCTCACTAACTTGCATTCTTTTCTTATTAAAGATATCAGAGGTTTTTTAGTATAAAACATTGTCTTGCTGAAGGACAAAATAATAACACAATGACCCAGGTCAGATCAGAGAAGTACTTCCTGAACCAGGGAACAGAGTCATAAAAGGTCACTGCTCAACAAAGCTGCAACTGAAGGCGGGCAAGGCAACGTCTGATCCAGGTTCTTCCAGCAGAATGCTTAAGATGCATGATATATGGTCTTCTAAGGACCAGTATCTGCTGTTAATATGCTTTACTGAAAGTGCACATATGGTGAGTATTCACTGTATATAGTGTCAAATGATCTATTCCCTGCAGTGTATATGGAAGCATTGCAAACATTCTTAATGGGGATAAAAACCCCAAAAAAGCCAAACTGAAAGGTATAAGCATACACAACACATTAGAACATCCAATATACTAGACTTTGCAGACACTGCTAGACTCTGATTCCTGGACAGAATTTTAAATCACCTTCTCATGCTCTAATAAGTTACCAGGATTCAGTGAAGACCTCAGCTAAAGCACAGACTATGAAAATTGAGAAGACTGGATATAGACAAAAAAACCTGGCAGCTCTTTTACTTCTTCCACTTCCTGTCCAGTTGACTCATATTTAGCCAAGTTGGCATCAACCTCATGGATAAGCCCTGTAGCTTTACTTCTTTTTATCCCCCAATCACTCGTATCTATAGGATGAAAAGCAGATATATATATACTCAGCAGGAGCACTTTTCAGAGGAAAAAACTTGAAGAAAGAAGTAAATGCAAAGATGCTATTTCTAGATCTATCAGAGGCAGTAACAGCACTTTTTTTTATCAGTTTAATAAAAATAATTATAATAATGTGAGAAAACGCATATATATACACACATCACCCTACAATTTTTACTCTATGATTGGACTGCATGAATTTTCACTCTCTTTGGTAAATGCCCATTCTCTTACAGAATGCATTTCAGTGTTCCATAACGTGATTAGCAGTATGATTTTAATCAAGCACAGCAAAGAATTATGTGCTGGTCAAAAAGTTAGGCTGTTAATTTGTGCTTTATTGCAAACTGCCTTGAAACAGAACTGGCTCAGGATAGTGTGATGAGCTTTATTTTTGCCAAATATGGATTACTGCAAAGGAAAAGGGAATAAGCATTACATATATTTTGTGATCGATTTTCATTTCAGTATTTCACATAGGATATTTTCCTTTTTCAGGTGATCCTTACATGCAGTTTATGTATCAGTCTGAACTGTTTTTAAGAACATGTAAAGGAGAGTTTTTGCTAAGCCTGTAAAAAACTTAACTGCAGTAAGAAAATACACATAAAAAGATATTAACATAAATACAGACCAAAAATGGATGGGAAATTAGGGTTTAACTGTATGTTTCTTTTCTTTCAAGATTCACCAAACGTGGCACAAATCTAGCTGCTATAATGCATGGCATGCTTTACACTGATTTTCTACACTTGGTATTCCCTAGCTGAATTGTTTCTGAAGTCTATGGTGATTTTTTTTTTTTTCCACAGCAAATCAGCAGATTTTCAAGAGGTCTCTGTGCAACCCAGGAGTATGACATTTACTAATGTGTTGAGATTCAGGGATTCTCCTTTGTAGAAGCCAACACTAATAAGAAAGATATGGTTCAGTGTCCTGGGTATTCTTCCCAGTTTTATTAATTAGATTGAAAGCTTCTCCCTCTGGAATACTACAAGGTATTTATTAACACTTCAGCCCACAAACTAGAGTAAATTTACAGTAGTGGAGGTAATTGTTACACACACCGGCTCTTGTTATCAACTTGGCAGGGATAAGCAAAAAAAAAAAAAAAACCCAGAGGTTTAGATTATGATCTTTTTAATGATATTTTAATTGTGCTTCTTAATCTGCTAAATTAAAAACTATAGTACAATCTTATTCAGATCACTGACAGAAAAGATCATATCAATTTGCAACAAAACTTATGCATACTCCTATCTCTATTAATTATACAGAGAATTTAACAGTCATATTCAATATGGCCACAGAATGTCTAAGAGAAAAATTCTTTCTTTTACAGTTGTGCCATCTTAGCACTCAGCAGCTTCAAATGTTATTTCATGTCTCCCATCTTTTAATGCACAGATATACTTCCCTAGCCGATCTTTAATATCACCACTTTCTTTTTCTTCCTTTATGTGCAGTATGATGAGCTACTCCCACTGCTAAGTCTGAGCAAACTGGTGACTGATAATGACCAGGCAGGCAGTCAATAATATCTCAGTTACTGATATGCTTCACAAAAGAAGTGTGTGGTATAATCAGAACTACTTCATGTAACCATGTTTCTCTCACCATTGCCTTCAGCCTTCCCTTTCTCTGCATTCTTCTCCTGTCAGTTCCTCTTACTCCTTCTAGGCACCAGGAAGTCAATTTAAAGCATCACCAGTGATGCCCTGTCCTTAATTGTTGCACAACAATTTACCTACACATTTTCTTTTCCCACTATTCAGCTCTCAGTGCTCTGGAAAGCTTTACTTTGATCAAGACATAAAGGTCGGTCTTTAGTTTACATTCCCCACCCTATGTTCTACGTTCTTGTAACCACAAAGTGTTGGGCTCTACCATCTGGTATTTTGACACATTTGTCAGTAGTTTTAGAGATTACACAGAAAGCATGGTTGGGTTTTGTGTGGATGTGCCATTAGAGAGGTCTGAAGCAAAATTCTAATGTGCTAATACTGCTGAATTATCTTTCGTTTCTTTGGATTTCTTTTTGTCTCATGATTTGTTTTCAAATGCCTGTTTCTTCCTGATCCTTCTTTATGGTCACCAGCCACTCACTATGGCTTTCCTTATGGACTTTATCTGCTTTATCAGTGACCTGAGAGGGAAGGAGATGGGAATTTCCTCACATGCTCTGTCAAAACATTGTATTTGCTGGACTCTCAGGCAACATTGGGTATCAAGGCCAAATCGACACTCAAGTGATGTCTGTGCAACAACAGTCATGAGAGACGGCTCCTAAAGCTCTTTTGTAATAATTCACTGCTGCTGTGGTTGGCTTTGTAATAGAGCTCCAGTGAAACATTCTCACTATGTGGTTATATTTTCATTCCTTCAGTATCAAAGTAACAATTAGAATGACAACGGATCCCCCTTTGCTAACCTGACTGCACAGGGTGCACGTCATTTATAGTTGGCACTTGCCAAATACACCCTTATCAAAGAGCTAACTAACTTACTAAAATCAGCAGTTTTCAGGAGTGTATCATAGATGATGTCAGAGGTATAGATGAAGCTCAAGGTACAGGTATACAGGAAGAATACAAGACAATTCAGTCTCTCAAATCTACCACTAACTTTCTCTCTGGTTCTTTTGGAGTCACTTAATCCCCCTCTGTGTCTCAGTCTTTCTGTGCAAGCTACGGATACACGTATTAATTCACAGGGATGGTGTGCTATTTTATTCATTTAATATTTGAAAACAGCCATGAATATTTTTCACAAAAAAAGGTCTGCAAAGTATATTGAACAGTCTTGAAAAGTATATGAAATGGATGAAGGGATAAACTGTCCAAAATATTTAGAAAAGGATGGCTAAGTTCTAGCCCACAGTATATAAAAGAAATAAACCGGTGATGCATTGTGCTCACATCTTTCAACTCTAGCATGCTGTGAATCATGTTTAATGTTTTAAATCTATAGCTCTCAAAGGACTCCCAAAATTGGAGGTATAAATCACAGTTTCAATGTAAGAAAGTTAAATGATTTGCCCAAGGTCATATGGTAAGTCAGTGTCAGAGTCTAGAACGGGACTTAGCCCCCAGCTTCTAGTGTTGGTCGGTCTCTTTGGATTATGGCAGATCTTTCCATTGGGTTTGAACCAAAGCCCTCTAAGGCCAGTGGAAAGAGTCCCACTCACATCAATAGGCTCTTAATCAAGTTCACATAATGAAACAGTTTTGTGCTTTCTTATATTTTGCCTGCTAGCCAATCATCAGAAAAAGACCAGAAGAACATAAAGAGGAAGTTTAAGTCGAGCAGTACAACAGACTTTGAGATGTCTTCTACTAAGGTGACCAAGTTTTTTTGCCCCCAGGTATATCTATGGATGCAGGACTATGCCCACAGAATGAATGTGTTTTGCATTGTATTAAGATGAACACAAAGTAAAACTAGGGTCTTAACCATCTAGTGCTGACTTTATAACACTGAGTAAGAGGGTCAAGTGCACTAGCGCTATAAAGCTATAAACAGACATTGATATTACACTGTATGTATGAAAATGCATAAAATACATTTAATTAACTCTAGGTTGTGACACAGACTGACAATTCAAAACAGACATTTCAAAGCTATGCCTGACACTTTTCGAGTCATTTTGATCTCTCAGGAAGATGCATATTTAGGCCAGATTTCTATACATTTTTATGCATTTTTTTAATATTTGAAAAATGCATATTATTTACCCAATTGCCTGGAATGTCTGTTGGAGAAATACATATTTATTTTTAAAAGCAATCCATATATTATTTACTCAGCAGATGAGAATGACTTCAAAAAACCGTTCTGGTCCATCAAATAAATACATATTTATAAATGGTTTTTAAAATGCATATTATTTACCCAATGGACTGTAATGGCTCCGCTAGTGCCATTACATGTAAATATGTAACTAGCCACCTAATAAAAAATCCCTACAAAATTTCTCTGAAAAGCATTAGATTTCCATGTGTCCATGTACAATACCTTTTCTATTGTTACTATTTTGGTTTTAAACAGCAAAGGTGATTACCCTGTGCTAAGGACTACGGCTTTGCCATACTTCAGAATTCCGCTGGCTCTGCAATTATACAGAACATAAAGTTGAAATCCGCATCTCCTTCTTTTAAAATTAGTGTTTTAGAATTCTCATCTTGCAGTTGGTGCACCTGGCCTGAATCTTTCTGCCAGCCCCACGGACGTCGACCAGCCTCTGCGTGAAGCACGGCTCCATTCGCAGCAGCAGCACTAGCTGAGTGCTCGTGTCAGAGAGGAGCCGAGAGCACGTGCTACAGTTTTTTGTAGCTCTCACGCAAGCTTCTCCACACTGCTAGCCAATGCACCTGCAACCCTGCTGGACCATCTTGGTGAAGGCCTGCCAATCTTGCACAGTGCCAAACTTTACTTATTTTCGCATCTTCACATGGGTTATTTTCTGCAGAGTGTTAAAGATCCTCAAAAATCCTTTTTTTTTCTTGTGAAAGCGAGGGCAGGATTTGAGACGTGTAACTCTAGGGACAAAATCTATTTTATTACACAGCCCCATATGACTTAGTCTTTGAAAGGATGTAACAATAGAAGCAGCCATCCCAGATTTGCTAAGAACAAGAATTGTTAGGCTTTGCCTACAAAAACAGAGGCACGCTTTCAAACAGGAGTGAACGGGATCATTTTTAGTAGTGCACGTATGTGCTGGAATAAGTGTCATACATTAAGATGTAAATTTTATTCTCTGAGCTGAATACCAGGTGATTAATTCTGATAGCACAGTGATCAATTGGTACAGATGCTGCACCTGAGCAATGTTTGTTTCTGTACACAGAGGTGTATCACCAACACAGGTGTCACTTGCATAGCTGTGCAACATCTCTGATTCCCTGAAAGCACTGACATTGGTACTTAGGTTGTATGTAGTTCTGCCAATTTTTTCAATTAGACCCATTATTGATTTGATGGAAAAGCAAATTAAACATACCATGGTAGTATGTAAATTGGTTAGACAGAATATAAGGTTCTGGTACTGAGCTTCTTAGGCACGTAGCCTCTGCATGCAGCTTTTACTCACCAAAGTCTCTGGAGATGACAGAAATGGGAGACTTGCAAGAGAGCTAGGCAGCATTAGGCTAGCAATTGAGATATGAAACGTACAGGAATACAGGACATCTTCAGAAAAAAAAGTGCCAGAAAGCTCAAACTTTAAGACTACAGAGCCAAAGTTGCTCAGCTGCTTCATTTTAAATCTGAAATAAACCTCTTGTTTTCATGAAACTGCTACAGATTTACACAAGTTTGAGAACAAAAGCGGGCAAAAACAGGTAATAACTTTTGTTTCAAAATAGCAAGAAATATTTGTTAACTGATGGTACATTTCAGTTGTCTAAGTCTCTGGCATGTGGAATCCACATCATATACAGCTCACAAGTATATCTTTGCAGTTTTGCCTCACCAAAGAACAAGTTTTGATGCCAAAAATGAGTAATGTTGCAGTGACCATCCAGGAGTTTACACGTTCCTGTTTACAAAATCATCCTCCCCACCCTTTGCTACTTAAGAGGAGTTCAATACAATCAGAACCCGAGCAAGCAGTTGTGTTCACAAGCAAGCCTCCTCCCTAATTTCCATTTAATTCATTTACCAAATCAAATCAAACTGTTACCATGAAAATTATTTCTCAGGGAGGTGGCTGAAAGATCTCTCCCAAAGTCACTCCAAAGCACCTGAGGTTCAGCTTCTAGAAGCAAGTTAGCTCAAACAAACATAACTGACAGGATGCTGCAACAGCAGGTCCACCCAGGCCATACAGCTCATGGCAAGAAGTTTCTTAAGGTCAGATACAGTAAGCCCACTGTCTGGCTCTGGTGTGATGGAAACCTACATAAGTCAGCACAAGCCTACAAAATCCTCTTTTCTTATTTCTGCATAGCCGCTCGTGTCGGCCCAGAGACTGTATTTTGCGGTCTCTCATGTCACTCAGCATTGTAAGAAGGCCCACTACTATAATTTCCAACAGGCCCAGATTCTTGTTGAATTTAGTGGTCTGCCCGCAGGTCTGCAATTCTAGAGTCTGTACCCTATACTATTAAAACAGTGTAAAACACCTGGGTAAAAGCTGTGCTCTTTAAGACAAGGTTTGGGTTTCTTTTGCCACTAGTGCAAAAAAGGGATAAAAGCTTGTGTCTTTTTCTCTGTTGAAAAACACGTAAATTGTTTTAACAAATACAGTCATTAATGGAAAGCACGACATCGCAAATCAGACAATGGCATATCAATTAATCCCTGAGATGCACATGAGGCAATCAATTTTCCCAAATCCCAAATAAATTTCTTAAAAAAAGGATGAAGAAAAACAATCTGAATTTCCACTCCTTTAAAAAGATGGAGATGGGAGGCGGAGAAAGGGGGAAACTGGTGTGCCAGTCCTCCTCACTGTCTGTCCTCACTGTGTTCTGGAATTACTGCATGGGAGTTAACTTGCAAAAATTGTGAAAAAGCCATTCCATGTCAAGGGAAAAACTGAAGTTTCATGACATTAAAACAAAAGAAAAAAAGAGAGAGGAAGAATGCAGCAACTACTAGGAAACTTTTGCATTTCAAACGTATACACGAACAAGGTGCATGCACTGGGAAAAGGGGAAACGCTTCTCTTTCCGTTCACTGATGGAAGTGATGTCCTATAGCATTTCAAGTCATTTATTGAAGTTTGGTGGTGGTACTGGGAATGTTGTTAAGGGAAGTAAAAAAAGCAATGTCCATTTGAAGCTTGTCTGTGAACTTTGCATGAACCGCCAGGAATAATGTAGTGTGATGACAAGCCAGTTATACCTTCCACTAAATTTGCTGTCTGGAATGAACTGAAATAGTGTTTGGTTTGTGTAATTACGTCCATCTATCTTTATATTCCAGCGGCATATCGCAAATTGAAAATACTAAAAATTGACTGTTGGTTCTGATATTTAATGATTGCCAAAGACAAGACGATGATTTATTGGTTACTTACCGATGTGACACATTTGCATCTTATTAGACGGAGATTACTATTCCTTAAAATGCGGACGAGGCCTGATCATGTCTGATGGATTGATTTGATTTGCAAATGTAATCAAACTAATAAGAGGGAAAAAATGAGCAATAATGCCTTGTTTTTCAACTGGCAATCACTCCCCTGCCAACAACGCTGATATCCCTGACTAAGCAGCCTTCACACAGTCTTCCTGTCTCCTCAAATAAACAAAGGGATGCAAAGAGCTTGATAAGAGGATAACGAGCCAAGTATGGATGTAATATGGAGCCTGTACCTCAGCACTGTACAAATGTATCAATGGGAGTAGCAGGATAGGACTTACTGTGCCTCCAATCCTTAAAAAGCAGTGAACAAAAAGCCAAGGAGCAAAACCCAATGATAAAAAAGCCTTTATTGAGTGAGAGGAATAAAACTTCATAAGAAAGGAAAAGTGGTTTTAATTTAAGGAACCCCAGGGGAATACTCCTCACCAGTGTAAAAGTTACAGAATAAATACCTGGAATTCCTTAACTTGATAGGACGTTAATCAGCGGATATTTTGGACTACGATTTGAGCAGTAGGAATTGCTGTCTGCAGCCACAGCATCAGCGAAGCTATTTCCAGAGGCATGCTGGACAGTGTTTTGAAATCCTCCCAAATACTAATACAAGCTTTCTGTAAATTTTTTATCTGTACTATAGGGATAAATAGTTAAAGAATATATTTCACAAGAAACATTCTATCATTCTGGCCAGATGACATGAGGGCTGAAATATGGTTCTGGGTAAGAGCAGACCCTTAGTCTGCTTACAGTAAATGACCCTAATTCTCCACAGTAGGATTCTCTCCCTTGTTAATAATAATAAAAAAAAAAGCTTTGTGCAAGGAATTGCACCAAGTCCCCCTCCCCCATTAAAACAGAAGTAGTAAGTCAAGCAGAAGGCAAATAATAAAGCTTTGTGGTCCACGCAGGTTTCAGATTGTGACCTGCATATTTAAGAATTGATCCAAAGCACGCTGAAATCAAGGCAAGTCTTTCTATTGGCCTAAATGGATTTTCATATAGAGCTTTGCTAAAGAGTGTGAATGTTGACAGCTGAGGAAGTGATCCTACAAATATTTAGGAACACAGAGAACTCTGCACAATGGAAATGTCTGTGTAAATAATGTGATTGTACTACTTAAATATTTTCCAGGCTGATTGCTAATTTGCTTCACTAAGGGATATTCGATAATGTTAAAAAAAACTTGCTTTAGGGAACAGCTATTATGAAGTGTCAGGTTAAAAACAAAGTTGAATATATAGCTCCAATTACCATGCTCAAAGACCTCAAAATATTTTCATAATTTAAAGTTTTACAGCTCATGTAATTTATACTTATTTTAACAGCAGAAAAGCATCTCGGTCAAATTCCAATTAAATAATTACATTTTGCTTACCTAAAATTCTCACTGCATTTTTAATTGGAAATGAAACACTTCACTGCTTCTCCTAAATTGTTTAGTGTTGCCATTCAGTATATAAATAGCTACCACTTTCTACCACAGACACAGTACACTTGTCCATGTAGCTATTGATGGCAAATTTTAGTTCACCTGCATTGGCTGTAGCACTGGAACTCAGGAGATCTGTGGCAGCCTGTGTTCCCCTCTCCTGCTGTCATAAGGGTTTTTTAGTTTTGGTTTGGGTTTTGGTTTGTTGGGGTTTGTTTTTTGGATTGTTTTGTTTTTTTTTTTTCCTCCAAGCAGGTTCTCTGAAAGATTGTACGTTTGTCATTGATACTGGCTGATTGCGGTTATGAGTATGCAAATATTCCCTGTCAACACCCTCTTCTTTTGACTTCATCTCCTGAAATGCCCATCTAAGCCTCCTGTCAGACACTGCCCTCTGTAGGTTTATGATACACATGGAATTATCCTGCACAGCATGTGCTCTGCTCATCTCCAACTCTACCTATATTCCCTGCCTAATGCCTTTCTGAAGCACCCTGTTTCCCAGCGGCCTTTTGATTACAGAGACCATAGTGTGCTTAACATATGGGGATTATAGTACACAGTAAGTTACTTCATCCTCATTGAAGTGCTAGGAGCAATCCGGTGACCATTGTGAACACCAAACTTGAGATGAATATATTAGGCAAAGTGTTCAGCACGAGTCATTAATGGTGTCTGGCAAACAGATTGGTGTTCAGTAACTTGAAATGCAAAGAAACTCTTCACAATAGACTTCTACCAATTCCACTGAATACAGAACATCGTGAATTCACAATGCATACTGGATGTTCAATCAGTAGCAGAAGATTCACTGACAACTAAGCAGTGCACTCCTGAATCCCTAGAACAGTTAACTTTCTCTCTGGGAAACTTGAAAGTAAAAAGCAAAGAATGGATCACAAGACAAGAATGGCTTTCTACAAGAGACCTGTATGAAGAAGGACTCAAAATTCTTCTCACCGCAAGTGCCGTTAATTAATGAAAGACGCAAGGGTCACGACAACTTCCATATGCTACCGTATATAGCTTGAATCGTTAACAAGTTCGGAGTCCAATACCTGTTCATTAAGGCAGGCACGATGCTACAGCATAGTTATACGAAAATCTCTGTAAAAACACAGTCTGCAACCTGCCAATGTCATGATATATTTATCCCAGGAAGTGCAGCTTCTTTGAACATACGAGCAGAAGCCACTGCATGCCAAACTGCTTCCCCTCATCTTTCCGACAGCAAGATGCACGCAAACTGCAGATCTGCCCCCACTTCTTCTCCACCCTCATCTCAACTCTTTGCCATCGTGTTCTCATGCGTAACACGTCAGGACCTGGTAAGGTAACTGAGTCCACTTTTCAAGTGCCATTTCCATTGAACTTGGAGCCTCCTTTGTCTGTAGCTGGATCTCATTTCAATATTTGATTTCACCTCAACTGTTACTGCAGCTGATTGAAACTGATGGTGCACAACATGGCAGATGAAAACATCTTGGGGAGAAGGTTCAGAGCTATAGTGTGAAATTCCCACTCATCCATAAAACGTGTCTCATGAGTTTGGGGTGGAAAATTCATTGGGCAGACCAACATACTGTCAAAGAACTTTCTCTTTGGAGAACATGTTTTCAAATGAAAGGACGATTCTTTGGGTTTTTTTGTCGTATGGAAAATTACCCTAATATTCCTGCCTGCTATAGAGTGTTAAACTTGGAGACAATGAACTAAAATAATGTGGAAAATTGACTTGTGTTCCATCTAAGTAATTAAATACAGGACAAACCAGTATCTGTGTTCTTTGGATTCTGTGTCTCCTGCATTTCTTGGGATTCCTCTTCCACACATATATATATGTGTACATACATGTGTGTGCATAAATTGAGCACTGTACAATAAAAAAAGCTTACTAGCAGTGCAGACACAAGTTCATAAAGCTCTTGTATGATCCAGCTGATGCAGAAGGTGATTACTGCAGATTCCTTTTTAAAAACTGCAGATTCTGTTATCAGGCTGAATTGAGCCTTACCATTACAACCCAAGTGCTCCCCTGCTATCCCCATACTATATATAACCAGACCCAGGTCACCATGTGCCCTGCCAGAAACGTGCTGACTGGCTAAGGGGGCCTTGCAATTCAGGTAATTAATCCTATTCTAATGTAGGTTAAGCAGGTGTGAAGCCGAACTCATCCAGAGAGAAAGTACAGGCACCCTTAGAATTATAGTATTTAACTGGTCTCAGCTGACTTTAGGAAACTAGACCATCTTGTGCCGCTGACCCAGTCATACAGGTGGAGACCTGTCTGCTCTAAATCCAGTCTAAGCAACTGGCTGTTTTTCCCCCTCCCTCCTCCCATCCCAGATTTACAGTATCAACACATATGACTATAAAGCTGCTCTTTTCTTCCCCACACAGAACAAAGTAAACATATTTTTTGTTGGAGGCTAGGTCAGATGAGTAAGTGACCTGTTTAGTTTACAATGGACTAAATTAGATGAGTAAGTCACCTGCTTAGTTTAAAAAGAACTAAATGGCTACCTTAAGTGGGACATGTTGTTCTAGTTTTACTTCTGCATTCCTAGTATCTACTATGATCCTTTCACAGACCAGTATGAATGACATGTAACATTCATGATCTTGCTTTCAAACAACCCTTCAGGAATTTTAAAAC
The DNA here is from genome assembly GCF_000691845.1 of Merops nubicus. Lineage (NCBI taxonomy): Eukaryota > Metazoa > Chordata > Aves > Coraciiformes > Meropidae > Merops > Merops nubicus. Next base: position 123,679 of record NW_008614993.1, on the reverse strand, counting down.
TGACAAGAAAAACCTCTTTGTTTGGATATTCTTTACATTCTGAATCTGGCTGAAAAAAAGCCTTATTCTTCTAGAGAGGAGCCCTTTAAACACAGAAGTGATACTTAGTGATCATAAATGACAAGTTCAGTTCTATAGCATTTGCCTCTTCTACAAATTCCTCACTTAAGGAATAATGTCAAGATTTGTTCCAACTTTCTGTGTTTCTGAGCAAGGCATCCTCCTGCCCTGAAGCCACACATTACTTGCAAGAAGTCGGGAGGTTCTTGCAGAACCAATTGTACAGTTAGGGAAAGTTTGGGAGAGGACATCCCCTCCTATGCTCTTAGCTG